>NW_027417254.1:0-87443 GCF_009905375.1 Apium graveolens | reverse complement strand
TGAGCCGGTGGGTGAGCCTGAGGAGCATGGGTTGGGTATCTTCTTCAGGAGGACGTCCAGCACGAGGTGCTACTATGGCTAGGCCAGGGCGTGGTGAGGCTGGTTCTTCTGAGAGCTCAGGAGGGTGCTGGGATGGGTGATGCCCCAGTATAGGAGGCCTTTCACGCGGATGGATGCCATGTATGAGACGCAGAGCAGGTTTTCTCAGGAGCTCACTCTTGCATTAGGGGACTGCTTTCGAGGCCTTGGAGCTGATATCCAGTGGCCATGTTTTGGTGAGGACTCTGCATACCCGCCGCCTGATACTCCACCCCACTGGGGGATGATGATGATGACTCCCGAGTAGGTATACCCTGTGTTCCTTTCTACTACCTCACTGGGGACAGCGAAGATTTTAAGTTTGGGGTTGGTAGTTAAGGAATATTTTGTGTGTGTCATATAGCTGCATATTCATGATAGTAAGTTCATATAGTTGCATAATTTTTGCCATATAGTTTTTTTTATATAGCTTTATTTGTTTGTCATATCATATAGCTCATGCATATACCATGATCCCTTTTGCAATAATTTATCGACTGAATTGTGATATTGATGCGAGTGTAGTGATAGCATTAAAGTGATATTAAGTTGTGTAGGTTGATATGCATGCTAGAAGCACTTGTATTTTCACTAAGTCTTAGAGAATGCTTAAGGGCTAGATTGTTGTTATGATCTGATTATTTTCGAGGATAATCTATTTATTATGCTTAGGAATTTGATAATAGGTTCTTAGTGGTAAAGGCATGAAAAGAAAAAAAATAGAGTAAAAATGGAATTTGTTGCTAGTTGTGGCTAGGCGTCAAATGGCTAGTAGCCGGCTCGCATGTTATGCGAGTAGTCTAGGGTTGAGCAAGATGGAGCGAAACGCACTTGCTCAGAGAAAAAAAAAAAAATTGCATAATTGATCAAGAGTGGGCTCTTTGGTATTCGAGTTATTAAGTTCTTAGGGGACTTTGTGTCTAGTGACCTAAGGCTTTTAGAGTCTGGGATCCGCTAACCTAACGCTCGTTACATGGATACCATTGTATAAGTCTTTTGTGGACCTCACTCATTGCACGGTCAAATAAGCATTTGAGTTGTAAATAAAAAGCACGATTCCGTAGTAAGCTCCAGAGTTCTTGTAGTGTTGTATATCACTTTGTGCCTAGAATTTTTATTCTTTGTATAATCGTAGGATTGCCTTGAGGATAGTCTAGTCATAGTAATTGGTCTAGTTCCGAAGCATATCTGTTAAGCATTTGCACACACCACGTTTCTGGCTGTATGTCCGTTTGCATGAGTTTATTGATCTTTAGTGTCTAACTGCATTTGTTGAGATGTGACAATTTGGTTGGTTAATTGTAGTAAGGGGGATCGTTGCATTTTCATATAGATTGCATTCATGCATATTTTTATTTGTTTTGAGTCTGTGACGCTTGAGGACAAGCATCGATTTAAGTTTGGGGGTGTGATAAGTGGCATTTTATACCACTTTAGAACGTCTTAAAATGGCTTAAATTGGTGTCTTGAAATCAAGTATTTTGTGTATTTGATGCGTTTTTCTAGTGTTTATGCATTTCAGGGTATTAGTTGCATTTCGGAGGAGGAATCATCAAGAATAAGCCTTGGCATGTGTTCACTATTGCGAGAGGAAAAGAATGGGCAGATTACGACGAAGAAACGGAGCAAACCTGGAATTTTTCCAGTAGGGTCCTGCGCGCACCGCGCAGCAATGCTGAGCGGCCGCGCAGCAGCCTTGCGCGCCCGCGCAGAAATGCTGAGCGGCCGCGCAGGGTCGGGGAAAAAGCTGAATTATTTTAGACTTCTACTTCTGTTTGGCTTCAAACTTCTATGTAATCTGAGTTTTATGGGACTATTATATAAGTAGATTTGAGACGTTTTCACAGAGAATAAGAAGGAGATTATGTTTTAGATTGTGTTTTGCGCAAGAAGCGAAGGAGATAAGGAAGAAGACCGATTTAGCACACCGCAACGAAGAGGATGCATATTTTCTTGTGATTCTTGTTTCGTTGTAACGTTGGATGCTAGTTTTCTTGCTTTGACTTATTTACTCTTGTGACGTACTCTGTTTTAATATAATTAGTTTAGTTATTATTCTCTTGTGTTGTTTATCATGATTTCATATGAACCCATGATGGCGATAAGTTCTATTATGGGCTAATCGTGATCATGGGGTTGCAACGAATTTATTATAGAATTCTTTAGTTAATTGTTTAATACTTTAGTGTGTGATGATTGCATGATATCTAGTATTGGTTGTGCGTATTCGTCTTATATGCGTCGCGAACATATAAGATAGGGTGTTAATCTCTTGTGAAGCGACGGTGAATCTTGAGATTTAGAACTTGCCATGCTAGCATAGGTTCATGTACGTTGAGCATGATTAGTGGGTAATTCTAACAGTTTTATTTGCCCTATGTAATCAAAAGGAATAACTTGTGCTTAAATTGTTGTGTTGTCAATTTCTGTAGACATATAGGAACTCAACATAATTGATGACTATTCAACTTACATCTTAATTGTGGATGTTTGGTAGAATGGTATTAGTACAATGAAAGTTGGCTTTTATCAGTTTCGTGTTATTCGATTAATGTCATCACTGTCACATGCTAAAGGTAATAACAATGGCTATAGAAGGAAGTAATAATGAAGTTGTGATCTCATGAGTGTTTTATTATTGATAAATTGAAGTGTTAGTTAAGTGGTTAATTAAGTAGTTAATTATAGTTAATATTTAATCAACAATTTTAAGTGTTATCTTAACATTGAGAAGTAATCATACATTGGTGAGTGAGTTTAATTAGACATTAACTTAGTCTGAGTCTCTGAGGGAACGAACTAGAAAGTATTCTATATTACTTGTGAACGCGTATACTTGCGTGAATATTAGTGCGTGATTACGCCCTAACAGTACCATATGTGCGTTACCTATTAACTTAATTCTTATAATTATAAGATTTTATATTTATTTTGATGTAAAAATAATTAATATTCCATTGTTGTATTTTGTTGCAGATAAGAAATGTAGAGTACGTGATCCTAATATTGAGAAGATGTATTCAAATCCCATGCGTACATTTTTTTTCAATATCCTGTTTTGTAATTTTTTTATAAAACTTTACAGAATGTAATTGATTAATCCCACTTTCTTCAACAAAGGAGATGTATACTCAAGTATTTGTTTACTATGCAGCTCTGAAATGTAAAGGACCTGGTATGTCCCTTGTAAATAGCGGTGACACATCTTCAAAACTCTAATCCCATCTTCAAACATGGGTGAATGAGTCAACCCGCGATGTCTTCTTTACGTAGAAGTTGTCATAATCCCCATGAACCAGAGTTAAGAAACAGTAAAGGAAAGAATATATGTCAAGCATCTCCTGAGAATAGGAATTTGATTCAGATTTTGACAATGTGGTTGAAATTGACAATTCAGAGTCAAGTGATTCAGATGTTGGAATTGATGATATGTACCATGATGACCTGGATGGTGTGATATTAAATCAGAATTTTTGGCATGGATATATGGATCTTGGCCCTCCGTCAAAGTTGTGCAATAAATATGGTGCTACTATGTGGAACGAAGAGCGTAATAATAAATCATGTCCATGTAAAGAGCCCACGTATTCTTTATGCTGTCAGAATGATCAGATACATTTGCCAAAAGAAAGACCGCCACCAGAACCACTTGCTTCTTTATTACTTGGTGGTGAGAAATCAAGGCATTTTAAACAGTACATAAGAGTGTACAAATGCATGTTCCAATTCACTTTCACCGGTGGTAAAATTGATAACTCAATAAACAGAGGTAGCTCTCTATATTATTTTCGCTTACAAGGTCAAAACTATCATTTGGTTGGGAGTTTAGTACCGCTGGATGGATCTTCCCCCACATTTTTCCAGCTCTACATATACGACACGCAGAATGAGGTTGAGAATATAATCAATACAATGGGAGGTGCTTCTGACAATGTTGATCCAGATATTATCGATGAACTTTTAATAATGTTAGACAAGAACAATGATTTAGTCAAAGCTTTTCGCATGGCTCGGAATTGGTTTGAAAATGAAGATCTGGATGAGTTTAAGTTAGTCCTCATATCATCTCAATCTTCTAGCGGGAGACCAAATCATATTACCCCATCTGATGAAGTTGTTGCTTTCATTGTTAATGATGATACGGATACTGGTGGTTTTAGAGACACAACTGTGAATTCCAAACAAGAAGGATTGAAGAGGATATATGAAACAGATCCACATTTCATGAAGTTGCAATATCAACTACTATTTCCTTGGGGAACCGAGGGGTATCATAATTGTATACCTCTGATAAGCAATAAATACCTCAAATAGAGAATATAGATGATGAAGACCTTGATCCTGACTCGACACAGAGGCGAAATGTTTCACTAAGAGAGTATTACTGTTACAAGATTATGATACGCAATTCTGAAGGTATTTATTAGAAGTAAGCTATGTGATTATAATATAAATTGCGTAACGAATTAGTGCAAAATTTTTGTTAGTCCCTTGACAATATGACAAGAATTACAGAAGGGGGATTGAATGGAATTCTTGAAACTTTTTCTTGACTTAAAATGTTCTAACTCGAATATAAATATAAGTGTATTGATTAGCACAATGCGGAATAAAAACTTAAGTGAATCAAGACACAAGTAATTATAAACAAGAGTCTTTAAAAACTTTATGGTGGATTTGAATGACTCCACCAGAGATATATATTATATATCGAGACAACCCTGTGTGCAGAAATGCTCACAGCTGCTTACAACAATTGAACTTCTAAGACTACAGAGAAATGCTAAAAATACTGCTTACAAATGTTTCTCTGCTTTCTTGCTTAGATCGATAGTGTCTTAGTTGCTGCTACTTGGTTTATATATCACCAAGATTACAAAGTAATAAGATAAGATAATAAAACAAAAACTATCTAGTCTATTATAAAGCTACTCCATTACTCTATTCCAGCATCTTTGAATATCTTCATAATAGCATGGAAATGGAAATGCTTCTTTGTTCTCGGAAACCCAGTTGAATAGGCTACCACATTCCATTTGCATCCACTCGACACATGTGACTGTGTTGTCGCTGTCAACAGATATTTGAATTCTGTATCCATCGGGTTCATGATCATCCGTCGAGTTATTGATCATCTGTTGAGTTATTGATCATCCGTCGACTTTATTGTAGGTTATCCGTCGGGTAGCAAACTGGCACTTGACTTCATTTCATTTATGCAGAATTACAAGACATCATCTATGAATAATTAATCAACCTATTCTGCATATCTAGTTAAAGTCAACATGACTTGAATTCAACTTACAGAATCTATACAATGGTGAATGCAGAAATGTGCTACAGACTTATTATTACATAAGCTACTCACTCGATGGATAATAAGTCATCATCCATCGAGACTATAATGAGCCATCCTTCGGGACTATAAATCTTATCCGTCGAGTGCTACATTATTTCACTAAGTAAAATCTACTAAGGTGTTTTGTTCATGAAATCATCAAGTACACAACATATACACAACAATCTCCCCCACTTTATGTCTACTGGAATTGTAGCCATAAATTAAGAGATACTTGATGATAACAGAACACCCTAAAATAAAAACTTTAAGAGAGAGTAGATATTACTGAAAAGTGCTTCAAATAACAAAAATGTACAAAGTTTTGCTCACAGTCATTTTTCAAGATGTTCCTCTAGCCTGAGCAGATTTGTCTAGTTTCTTGAAGGTCTGGATCTCTTTCCAAGCTTTCTGTTATTTTCCTCAATCTGATTTTGGAGCTGCCTATAGAATTCCAGTTCATCAGATTCTGAGAGGTTTAGCTTTCCTTACATTTCCAAAAGAGTCTCATTGCTAGAGATGCTCAATTGGTCTTCTAATATGAAGAATCTTCTCACACCTTTATCATCTATGAACTCCATCATCCAGTAGGGTCTTAGATGCACTATTCTCCCTGTGTAAGGGATGATTAGAGTCTTTGGGAGTGCATCTTTAGCTCTAACACTCCTTAGTTCTTCAATCTTCTTCAATACCAATCTTCTTGCAGTAATGTTGAACCCAAAGTTCTTCTTGAAGGATGAATATACTTTAATCAGTACAGCTTGGCTTTCTTGAACGATCATGTGAAGAGGCCACTGAATCTCCTTTCCTCTTTTGTACTAGAACACTAACCTTTTAGGTAGGTTTATGTATGCATCAATTCCTCTCACATCATCTAGTTTATCCAGATAGAGGTTTAGATCAGAAAATTCTTTGATGTCACACAAGTACAGATAGTCTCCCTTACTAACTTTAGATTGAGCTTTGACTTGTGACTTAGATTTGAGAGGTGACAGCTTCACTTTCTTGACTGCTCTTGACTTTATTCTTTTTGGCTTGCTAAGGATTGGTAGATTGAAGTCAGGAATTGGTATGTTCTCCCATTCTATTGGCTCATCCTTGGGAACAATAGGTTCACCATGAATATTCCTGTAGGGATCCACCACCCTGATATTTTCAAATACCACAGAGGGCTTTGATGCTTGAGTTGTAGATGGTGTGGATTCCTTAGGAAATTGATCTTCCAATTCCTTGTCAATAATATCCAGTTTCCTTTTAGTTCTTTTAGCCAATTCATTATTTCTTAGAGATTTCTTCTATTGTTCAACTTGCTTCTTTGATTCAATAGCTTCAGATGGTTGAGAAGGAATTTGTTGTGATGAATTTACAGTATGTAGCTTGGACAAGATAACAATCTGCTCTTTCTTTTGTTTAGTCTTTTTAGCATCCAAGGTAGCTTGCTTCTTTTCCTGCTTCAATCTAGCCTTTTCTTCTCTCTTTGCTTGAGCAAATTGAGGATGTCCAGCCACCACACAAATTTCTTTCCCATTTTTGAAAATCTTGGCAATTCTCCTTTTGGAAGCTGAATCAGCTGGATCTTTGTATAAAGCAATTGACCTTGACAGAAGCTTTTTCTTCTCAGGCTTAGGTGTCTCATACACAGTGTCAAAAGGGTTCTTCAATGATGATTTTGAGTAGTTTACCCTTGGTTTAAGAATTATTTCAGCCTTTGGAGATTTGATGCAGGAAGATTGTCCTCTTTCCAGATAGTTCATGCTCATCTCATTCATACTAATTTGCTTGACTTGAGAGTGATGGATGGCTGACTTAACTGGCTCCTTGACAAGTTCAAACTTCTTCTGTGTTTCCTCATCAATCTTCTCCCAGTTGACTAAACTCAACTTTTCCTTATTAGCTGCTCTTAAGTTGGCTGCTACTGCATTGATCAGATCTATACTATCTGTAACTGATGGTTTTGAGATAGTAATTGAAGTTACAATTACTTTAGTGATTTGAATTTGAAGCCTCTCCCCCTCACTTGATCCTTTCCCCCCCTTTTTGGTTATCATCAAGTTGAGCAGAGGAGGGGGTTTGAGCAGCCACCAGTTTTTGAAGTAGATCAGTCTGTTGGGCTTGATAGAGATGAATGGAAGTTAAAGATGCTTCCATGGCTGACATTCTTGTGTCCAAGGCATCTATCTTGGTTGACAGATCAGAATTTTTCCTTAATTGCCTCTTGATGTCAAGCATTGTAACTTCTGGAAGTTTAGAGTTTATCATGTCTGAAATAGCCTTTTTCATATCCTCAATATCATTCTTCATAGTATTCACATCTCTAGCATGCTGAAAGCCCTGGATTTGTTGAAGTTGTCTAGATGTGCCTGAAGGAGCTTCTTGGTGCTGGCATTGGTAGTGGTTTGAAGAGCAGTATTAGTCTGATTAATTAATTGGATCATGGTTGTCTTGAAGTAATGCTCATCACAGTGCTTTGAGAATGCCCATGATGGCATACCTGACCTTGAACTTGAGCCTACTTCTCCCCCTATGTCCATTTCTTCATCTTCACTATCCCCGCTCCCATCTCCAAAGAAATCAGATGAACCACCAGTCTCATAGTCCACATCACCAGCTGTAGAAGGCAAAGCTGTGATGGCATCCTTAGCTCTCATTATAGACTGTGTGGTATGCACCAAATTCAGCATCCTTTCTGCATTGTCATTGCCCTGTTCAGCTAGAAGTTGATAAGCTGGAACAGGGTGAGTAAATGCCTCAACATCAAGGGAAGTGGAATCTATAACAGCTTTAGGGTGCTGAGATAGTCCTTCCCTGTCTGCATCCTGGACATTCATTGACTCACAAGCAATGACATCCGTCCTTATTGCTCCAGTACCTGCATTTCTCTCATTTTCTCTCTTTTGTTGCATCAGGGTCTCACCCTGGCTCCCCACCCTCACACCCTCACCTTCACCTACTAAGGTGGGACTCCTCTCACTTTCGTTTTCCAATCCTGAAGAAATGGATTTCATTTTTTCACTCATTTCCTCTCCTTTTTCCTGGGAGCAACCCAGACTCTCACTCAAAACACTATTCTCTCTCAATCCTAAGAGTGACTGTACAACCACTAAATCTTCTCCACTTGAAATAATTGAAGTTTGAAGTTGTGCAGAGATACTCGACGGATGAGTGATATCCATCGAGTGAGTGGTTTTGCTATCCGACGGATAACTGCTGTTAGGCTTATCCGTCGGGATACAATCACTACTCGACGGATGAGCAATATCCGTCGAGAGAGTAGAAATGAATGAGATGGGAATAGAAACTATTGTTGACTCTGTGCTGATTGAAGATATTTTAGGCACAGATGACATAACAGTTCCTGAAAGAATTGGCAAGTGAGCCAACTAATCATCTAAAAGATGATGCTCACTTACACTAGATTTTGGCTTCCCCAACAGAGTTAAAGAAGGGGAATCAGGAATCGATGTGTTTATCATATCAACATCCAGAGAATTTATTGGTGAGTTTGGTGTTAGAGGTGCTTCTATAACTAGAGATTTTGGTTGTGACTCCACATTTATTGGAGCCACATCAAACTGAATTTGTGAAGGTGCAGTGATTGTGTCTTTAGCACCAGTTTGCACACTGTGTGTACCCTGTGCATCCCCAAAGGTTTTTGATTTCTTCTTTCTGGTATAAGTTTGGGGTGAGCTTGTGTCCCTAACCCTCTTGGCCTGTGCTCTTGGTTGAGAGCTTTGTTTAATAGCTGCATTCTTTTGGGAGGATGCAGCTAGAAATGAGCTTTTGTCCTTTTTAAGCACTGCAGTTTGTTGAGAAACTGCAGTGTGGCTAGGCCGGGATTCACTCAACTCTCCAAACTTATTCTTGGTGTTTCTTTTATGTTCACCCCTTCCCTCACCTAACTTACCCTCCTTCACACTCCCCTCTTTGGATTTAGTGGAATTTTCAACTGGCCTCTTTTCGGAGATACCAGAGGGGGCTTTCTTTGATTTGGATTTTGAAATAATTGTAGGTTTGGCAGCTTTGGTAGGCAACTATTTGGTCATTGACACAGTTGCCATAGCCACACTTGAACTCAAAGAAATTGTGTAGGTTGGAATAGTTGAAGGGATAGGTGAACTTACCTCACTTACCTGAGGTGTTTGCATTATAAGAAAATAGAACATTGTCACATCCTTTTGATGATTAGCCCTGTTCAAATCTGTAATGAGCCTTCTCTCTTGAACCCAACAATCTAGTTTGTTGTTAGGGTTCTCAAACACAATCTCTTCACAGAGGTGGTTAGCCAATAACATAAGAAATCTAGCATAATACACATTCTTACCTCTTTTATTTAACTCTCCTAATTTAAAACCTAACTCAAACAAGACAAGGTCACTGAAATTGTAGAATTTATCTGTAACTAGCATGTAGAGCATGTTAAGCATGGAAATATTCACTGAATCAAAATTACTGACCTTTCCTGAGAAAACCTTTTTAACTACATCACACAAGTAACTCCACTATTTCCTAAGACCCATTCTCCTAATATCACTCAGTTTAGAAGTAGGGAGTGCATAGTGCATGGAATTAAGTATATTGATTATATCAGTGTTAGTGTGTGGTGAAGTCACATTGTTATCAGGAATTTTGAAACATGCTTTTATCACATCACTATTGATACACAATTCTTTACCTTTAATGGTTAGAGTGATGTTCTTATCTGTAGAGTTGTAGGTAACAGTGGTCCACATCTCTTCAACAACTTCACAGAAGATTGTGGGTGATTCTAGCATGGCATAGTTGAGCTTGCCACTCTTCACAAAGTCCATCATCTTGTGATAGTCTCCAGATTGCTGAATACCCTTGTTCACTAGTGCGATGAAATTGTTCTTCTCATAAATGAACCCAGTTTGAGACATAATCTTTACAACAGGTGTCATTGTTAGAGAATAAGATCTTGAAGAGAAAGAGAGTAAGTGCTTTGGGAGAGAATGAAATTAGAGCAGTTGAATTGAGAATGATAAAAGAAAAACAATTGCAATGAAATAAGCTTTTATACTTTCTCAAAAATAACTGATAAAAATAATAAAGTAAAATAAAGTAACCAATAGAAATTGCCTAAAATAGCTGTTTAAAAATAAACTGTAAAAATTCCACCCATTATCCGTCGTGTTATGCTTACAAACTGTAAGTATACTCAATGGATAATGTACAGGGAATTAACGGCTGAGATTAAGACAATTCGACGGATGAGGATAAACTGTTATCCGTCGAGACATAAAATAATCCAGAAACATAATTAATTTTTGTTAGCAAATAATATATCGACGGATGATGAAACTCGATGGATAAGGATCATCCGTCGAGATGTAAATTTTGACTAAGCCAAAATCTCATCTATGACTGAAAAATCAATTAAATTTCTGGCTGCATTTCAACTTGCAAATTAACTCAGATAGATTTATGAGTAATTAAGCATACCTAACTCACTTACCAACCTTGAAAAGGTGGATTCATCCAGTGGCTTGGTAAAGATATCTGCAAGTTGCTTCTCACTTGGAACAAAATGTAGTTTCACAGTACCATTCATTACATGTTCCCTTATAAAATGGTACTTGATATCTATGTGCTTTGTCCTTGAATGTTGTACTGGATTTTCAGTGATGGCAATTGCACTTGTGTTATCATAGAAAATAGGAATCCTTTCAACTTGCAAACCATAGTCTAGCAATTGATTTTTCATCCATAAGATCTGTTCACAGCAACTACCAGCAGCAATATATCAGCTTCAGCTGTAGAAGTAGAAACTGAATTTTGCTTTTTACTGAAATAGGACACAAGCTTGTTTCCTAAAAATTGACAGGTTCATGTTGTACTTTTTCTATCAATTCTATAACCTGCATAATCTACATCTGAATAACCAGTTAGATCAAAACCAGAATCTCTAGGGTACCAAATGCCGAGATTTGGTGTTCCCTTGAGATATCTGAAAATTCTCTTAATAGCTATTAAGTGAGATTCTCTAGGATCAGCCTGAAATCTAGCACATAAACATGTAGCAAACATTATTTGTGGCCTACTATTTGTTAAGTACAGAAGTGAGCCAACCATACCTCTATAACTTGAAATATCCACATACTTTTCAGTAGTGTTTAATTCAAGCTTTAGTTGCAGTGGCCATGGGAGTTTTTGCAGATGTGCAATCCATTAGATCAAACTTCTTTAAAAGATCAAAAATATATTTAGTTTGACTAATGAATATTCCATCACTAACTTGCTTAACTTGTAAGTCAAGAAAGTAAGTTAGTTCTCCCATCATACTCATTTCATACTTACTTTGCATCAATTTGGCAAACTTTTTGCAAAGTTTCTCATCTGTAGAGCCAAAGGTAATATCATCTACATAAATTTGAACAAGTATACTAGAGCCATTAACATTTCTGAAAAATAAAGTTTTATCTACAGTACCTCTTGTGAAGTAATTTTCTAAAAGGAACTTTGATAAAGTATCATACCAGGCTCTAGGTGCTTGCTTCAGTCCATAAAGTGCTTTCAAAAGATAATAGACATGTTCTGGAAAATTTGGATCTTTAAAGCCACGAGGTTGACTGACATAGACTTCTTCCTCCAAATCTCCATTCAGAAAGGTACTTTTGAAATCCATTTCATAGACCTTGAAATTGGCATGGGCTGCATAGGCTAAGAAGATTCTGATGGCTTCAAGTCTTGCAACAAGAGCAAATGTTTCATCAAAATCTATTCCTTCTTGCTGACAATAGCCCTTAACAACCAATCTAGCTTTGTTCCTGACTACCATGCCATTTTCATCCATCTTGTTTCTGAATACCCATTTGGTATCTATTGGATTCTTTCCTTTAGGCTTGGGCACCAGCTTCCATACATTATTCCTTTCAAATTGGTTTAGCTCCTCCTGCATAGCTAAAATCCAATCAGGATCCAACAAAGCTTCTTATACCTTCTTTGGTTCTTCCTTGGAAAGAAAGCTGCTGTATAGACATTCTTCCTGAGTTGCTCTTCTTGTTTGAAATCTAGAAGAAACATCACCAATGATAAGCTCTAAGGGGTGATCTTTTGTCCATTTCCTTTGTTGAGGTAGATTAGCTCTAGATGAAGAAACCTCATTTTCTTCTTCATGTGTGATTGAGTTTTGATTGTTAGAAACTCCCCCTGAGTTTGTGGATCTTTGATTTGAGAAAGGGGAACTTTCTATAGGTGATCTATCTTGACTTCCTGCTCCTTTTGATAACCCGACGGATGGTGAATTTTGAGTACCGACGGATGAAGCTGGTTGTCTCCCGACGGATAACACAGATTGTGTGGCGCCCTCCAAACCCGGATCAGAAGTTTGGGGTCCACAACTCAAACACAACATATAAACCTGTATAAAAGATATTATTTATAA
Organism: Apium graveolens; assembly: GCF_009905375.1. Lineage (NCBI taxonomy): Eukaryota > Viridiplantae > Streptophyta > Magnoliopsida > Apiales > Apiaceae > Apium > Apium graveolens. The sequence continues at coordinate 74,625 of NW_027417254.1, read as the reverse complement.
TGACCCTTCTTTACATAACCACGGATCGCAACAGGTTAAAGTATGAAAACAAGCCACAATCTTAACCTTTATTACAACATACCAAATCCCAACTAATTTAACTTACAATTGATAATAAAATCATTCTTACAATCTGACTATCTCTATACCGCATGAAGCTTCTGCTAGCTCGATTCAACTCAACTGGAACCTTAGCCCGCACTTTGGACTGAGGAACTTCACTATCATCCATATTCTTTTTAACTGTAAAATATATAAAAGAATTGCAAGGGTGAGCTAACTAGCTCAGCCAGTCATAATAGTGATAACTGAGGTTAAACAATGATCAAATGAGATGATTCAAAGGAATCAAGTTTCTTTTTAACTAATCATTAGAATTGGATATTCATTTTAAGTTTTAAAAACCAAGGTTAGGCTGCTGATCAGTCACGCACTAACCCCGAGCAAGCACACAACACTGCTCTAATTACTGGATCCAAGGCACACACTGACCTCACTTGACCATTGGTATGGTCTGACCATGAATCTGGTCCATATATATATAAAAAATATCCAATCCTAAAGCAGTTCAATATGATAACAATATGATTCAATAAAACAAGATCATAATCGATGATGGTTAAACATCTGCATAAAAATGTAAGGAAACTCATGGATATCTCAAGGGTATATCAGGGTATGTATAAGAAACAGTTTTCAGTTTGTACAAGGGTCAGGTATCAGACCAGTAATGATTTTTCAGGATATGGTTCTTTGATGTTATTAAGAATGGTTGGAGTATAAAAGTTTTTGTGTTTTCAAATCATTCTCTTTCAGTGTTTGGTGTTTGGTAATTATATCTTTGAAGAGTAGTATTATATTTGTATAGTTTGGTGTCTGAGGATCAACAAAGGACGGTTTGCAAAGAATAAGGCTTACGGCTCAAGATCAAGAAAGAATCAGGGTTTAAGGGTAAACAGTTTAAAGCATATGCATTATAAAACAGGAGTTATGTTTAATAATAGTAACATGTTATGAAACAGTTCGAAAACATTGGTAATATATCTTGAAGAAAAGTTCAGAAATACTTGCCTTACAAGGCTTTACAACTATTACTGATCAACTCTGAGCCGACTCAGCTGCTCAGGTTCTAACGTCCAACCACTAGATCCCATTGGATTCGACTTCGACACTCAGGTCTTTCTGTTGAAACTCTACTGAGCTCGTCGACTGACTACTATGTTATCTTTAGTCCATCGTCCACTCTCAGGTTCCCGACTATAACCTACAGGGTCGAAATACCCTACGTTGACGTCTAGGTATGCTTGACATATCCTCGATACTAATTCTTACCCAACGATATTCAATCCCGATTCGTAGAAATTAGGGTTATTGAGTTTTGGACAGAACGTTTCATCACAACATATAATCAAGTTCATATAAAGTATAAGTATATATATATATATATATTCATTCGACGTCCCGATAATTCCTGGATATGCTCCCGTGTTTCCGTAGTTCAATTTCCCGTAAATCGGGCAGCACTTCCTTTATTTATCGGACTAACCCGTCGAAGCAATTCGACGTCAATCACAACAATCAACCAATCAAACAATCCCATCATTACAGTTCATAATCCACAATCCGCAATTCACAGCTCAATATGACTTTTAAAACTAAATAGTAATTTTCGTTCCGAAAATAATTATACGAACTATTTTATTTATTTTATAAGTTTAGGACTCAGAACGTATCATCACAGTCCACCGTCGGCTCGCTGAGGCTCATCGCCGACGGCGGTAAAATTCGCGGGTACCCGTTACTTCAGGCTTCCGACGCGAATTTCACCGATTAATTTTTTTATATTTCCACAAAATTCATTTTACATCACGAAATGATTATCAACTAAATCCTGCAGATTTAGTAAAATAACAATATCAGTAACAAGCCAACCCAAGTAACAGACTACACCACGCGCCCACGCGCACAAATAACACCAAACGAGCACTGTAACAGGACAGGCCGGAAAACGGCCGGAAAAAAAATGAAACCACAGGCGGTAAGAAGAACACAAGCAAAGACTCTCCACTTAACTAAGATATACATGCACAAACACGTACATATATATACACCAATTGAGCAGACCGAATCAGAACAAGGTACCGCGACTGGAAACAGAAAAGACGAACGGAACAGGGGAGCACCGGAATAAATCCGGCGACGGAACCACCAGGAAACAGTAGGAGGAATCGGGACAGAGAAGAGAAGAAGAGAAACGCAAGAGAGAGAGACTGTAGAGAGAGAAAAAAAATCGAGAGAGGGAGATTGTTTTGATCGGCAATAAAAGAACAGGGAGGGGGAGTCGTGTACTTCTGCTTTGTCTAACACGTGTCCAATTATTTGACACGTGTTCCTTATCTGATTGCGACCCGATTTATGACCCGCAATTCGCTTTTATCGGATAAACTTGTAAAAAATTAAGCCGTAAAATTGCCAAACAAATTTTAAAAATTTCTAAAAATCCCGAAACTAACAAAATAGAATTTTCATGATTTTTAAAGTATTTTTGAAACGCTTCTAGTACTCGCATTTAATGATTAACGAACCAAGCTACACTTAAAATAAATTCAGAAAATCACGAAAATAGTCTTGAAATGTTATAAATATCCCGAAGTAACTAAAAACGTAACTTTCGAAATTTTAGAACAATTTTTAAAATGCAATTTATACCCGCTTTTAACAAAAAAATGAATCAACGTGCGGGTGAAATTAATCTCAAAAATCCCTAAAATAATTTTAAAATTTCCGGATTATTCCCAACTTAAATAAATATGAATTTTGTAATTTTTGAAGAATTCTAGAATTAAATATGGATTTTATAAATAAAAGAAATCAGAAAATCATTTAAAGATAAATAATTAGCAAAATATTAATTTTTCAATTAAAATCCTAAAAATAATTAATGTAATTGTAAAACCATAAAAACAATTTTAGAGGCATTCCAGATATTTATGCAAATAAATTTGTACTAAATCCATTTTTAAAAGTGAAACAATTCATTACAATTCCTTAATTAATCACGCGGTCAACCTGGTACACCATAAATCACACATAGATAATAATCAAATAACACATAGCGGTTAAAACCAATACACATATCTTATTCATTTAATAATTTCTATAATTACATATTTAAATAATTCAAAAATACATAGGTCGTTATAGATTGCCTCCCGACGGATGAAGCATTATGCAACTCGACAGATGTTGAGTTTTGTGCTTCATTGGTAGTAGATTTATCTGCATCATCCTTAGATACTGTTTCTTGATCACTTTCATCATCACTGTCATCACTAACCATTTGTCGAATTTGAGGCTCTCATGGTAATCTCCATCTTTCACTCCTTCAATCTTTTTATCATCAAACACAACATGTATTGATTCCACAACAATGTTGGTTCTTAGATTGTAGACTCTATATGCTTTACCAACAACATACCCAATAAAAATTCCTTCATCTGCTTTAGCATCAAACTTCCCATTTTGATCAGTTTGATTTCTCAGAATATAGCACTTGCAGCCAAAGACATGAAGAAAATTTAGAGTTGGCTTCTTGTTCTTGAACAATTGATAGGGAGTCATGCATCTGACTTGATTAACCAAAGAAATATTCTGAGTGTAGCATGCAGTATTTACAGCTTCAGCCCAGAAATATATTGGCAGTTTAGATTCTTCAAGCATTGTCCTTGCAGCTTCAATAAGTGATATGTTCTTCCTTTCCACTACTCCATTATGTTGTGGAGTTCTTGCTGCTGAAAACTCATGCAGAATCCCATTTTACTCACAAAATGCTCTCATGACAGAATTCTTGAATTCAGTTCCATTGTCACTCCTGATTCTTTTTGAAAGGAATATGTCCTAAGTCCAATCATGTATTAGGATTTAAGAATAACTTTTATGTAATCTGTTTTGATTTCATTGATATTAATAAAAGACTTGTTTTGTTTTTATTACGGGCTCTATCTATTTAAGTGTTTAAATAAGATATACCATAGTTTAGAGTAAAGCTTTTTATGGATTATGATGAGATCATAATAGTGAGACCTAAAAAGATGATAACTCTAAACTTAAATAGTTCCTGGTCATAGGATTACTAACTGGTAATTAATAATCCGCAAAGATGGGTACATATTATGCTTGCTTCATTATGAAGGATGTCTGTTCTCATAGACATTTGTGTGGTGACACTATAGCTAGTATGTAGGTGCTTATTATAGAATAAGTTCACTGAACATGACTCGCACAGCTGAACAACTGATGGAGTTCACTCACGTGTCAACAGTTGTTCACATAGTGATAGTTGTACAAGTATCTTTAGACTTGAGGTCATCATAGTCATCTTGTGTACACTGAACTGTGCTTTGGTTTAGTTCTTAGTCTCCAGGGACAATTATTAGGGCTCTTCTGGGTATAGAAATTTGTACACAAAGATAGTGTATGATCAATAAAGGATCTACCCCTTCCAGTGAAGGAAGCGAATGTTCAAGGCTGATCCACTTATGCTAGTTCAGGAATCTCTGGCCAGAGTGAACGAAATTAGAAAGGAGTTTCTAATTTGCATAGAACTACGCATAGTAAATGGTAAGCAAGTGATTGAATTAGATAGGCTTGACACGAGATCCATGCCTTGTATTTAATCGGAACATTGTAGGGTAGAAGGAGTTTATTGTACGGTAACTATTCACTGAATAGGTTCTTGGTATTCTAAGCAGTGAATTCATATTATCCGGATAGTCGCGATATGCTGAGAAGTATCCCTCACGATGTAGAATAAATGTGATTAATTAATTAATCATATTTAATAAATTAGAGAATTTATATAAATAATGATAAAATAGTTTTATTATTATTTATTTCTACTACCGGCTTAATACTGAACCTACAGGGTCACACCATAAAAAGAGAATGATTTAATGGTGGAGGAATTAATTAATAATGGCTAATAATTATTTATTTATGAAATAAATAATTAATTGGCAAATTTAATAATTGATTAAATGAGATTTAATTGATTATAAATTAATTAAGAAAAGTTCTTAATATTATTAATTAAGGATTTAATTTTTGGAAATTAAATCAAGAGAGATAATTATTTCTAAAGTGTTTAGAAAAAGGATTAATAATTAAAAGGTGTTTTAATTTTTAATGAGAATAATAAATGGGATAATAATAATATTATTTATGGGAAATTTCAGCTAAAAATTTTGCCTATAAATACACTATTATAGACCCTATTTTATTCTAACCCACATCAAACCCGAAAACCCAAAAAGTTTGGAAAACCCAATTCTCTCCACCTCCTTCCTCCTTAACATCGTTTTCTTGGTGGATACCGGTGGAGTGCTTCACACTTGAGGAGCAACTTCTAAGGATCTCTGACCGTTGTCTCCGAATTATTTTAAAAGGTTAGATTCGATCCCTCGAATTTTTATTCACGATTTATATGCTTTTATTTGGATTTTGTATGTGTACAAGTGTTTTGCCATGACCCCGCTGCGTTAAAAATCCAACAATGGTATCAGAGCATAGGTTGTATGCATATAGATCTGTGGTAAAAATTTCAGAATTTTATGTGCTTGTATGAATTAATCATGATTTTTACAAGTTATATCATGGATTAATTTGGTCTGATGAGAAATCGTTTCTAAGAATAATTTTGAATGTTGATCTGGGTTCTACAAGTGTTGTAGATCGTCTGGGTATTTTTTTCATAATTTTATGATGTATAGATTTTTTATTATGAATTTTTGAAGTTGTTGCAATTAAATTCGTAATTAAATAATCATATATGTATATATATAAATTGTAAGTATATATATTAGTGCATATATCTGCTGTAAGTCTGTGTTGTGTTGTTCTGCACGTAAGAAAGGTACAGACAAAGGAGACAGACATGTCAGGCGAACAGGTATGACAATGAAGGAAGGCGCGTGCAGCGCAAACGCTGGGAAAACGGTGTTGCGCATTCCGGGAATGCGTTACACCCTGTGACGCATTCACGGAATGCGTTACACCTTTTAAATGGCTTAAAAGGCTGTAACGCATCACCGAAATGCGTTACAGGGCTTGTAACACGTTCCTGTAATGCGTTACAGCCCGTTTGTTAATTTTAAAATTGATTTTCTGGGAGTTTCGTAACTTCGTTTTAGGCATGCAATATATCGTTGGATTCGTTTTTCCGAGACGGATCTAATGGAGTGATCAATTTTAGTTTATATAAAAGGTTTGAACTGTTTATATTTCCATGAAGTGTTTTAAAGCTTTTTTTAACTGTTTTAGTTGCTTTTAAATGCTTCATGTGATACATAGAGATGTATAATGCTTAGATTAATGTGCTAGATGATGTAACATGCCTACCTTGATATTTATTCATGTTGATATATGTGATATATGCTTAGTTTATCATGCGATGATAGATTTAGGTGAACTTAAATAAACATAAGGCGTTTGTTAGACAACCTAGTATAGTGAAATTGTTTCATAACCTTAATAATAATATTATGAATACAATCATGAGATTCTTGTGTTTATGAAACACGTAATTGAATATGAATTTTCGATATGAGAGAAAGGATGATTCTGTCAACAACAGATTTCTATCTGTAAGAAAGGGTTATTAAGTGACGCCTCTTGACAATGCTCCACCCGATCTGGGAATCATCTGATTATTGATTATTGATTTGAAATATTTAATTTAAAAGGAAGAATCTCTTTATAATATGATTATGATTGTAACGTAATATAATCCCTCTAAAATTAAATAATATCAAGTAGTAATTGGCCAATGACACAACGGGCTTGTGTCGGTCATAGCCTTCCAACATGATAGAAAGTAGTTCTTATTTTTGAATCATTGTCGGTTCGTGCTACAGCCGAGGGATTTGATTTCGAAATAAGAAATACTTGTCTATTACATAGAGATGTGTACATTGAATAAGAATCTAAAGGTCGGTACGTGCTACAGCCGTGGGCCTTTGGGGACTGATTCAACTGTACGGAATGTTGGGTTAGACTTGACTTAGAATATTGAGTTTGTCATGCTACAGCCGAGACTCAATTATTCAAGAGGCTAAAGTTTGATTAGGGAATAACATGAGATGTAATTGACAAGAGTTGTCTGCCTATTGAACATTACATGGCGGTTCGTGCTACAGCCGGGGTCGTGTAATGGAATGTAGGATCCCTATTCTCACTAGCATTATGAATGCTTAATTTTTCACGTAGGGGGTTGAATAAATTAGGAAAACTAGTGGGAGCCACTTATGAATAAAGACCCGATTCAAATAGTGTTCTAAAATGAAATCGAATATTTGCTAAGTGTTGTTATGTGTTTATCATTTATAGATTTACAATATATATTATGTCTTCTACACTATCACTAAGGAGCATACTGGATGCTCACAAATTGATTGGTCCTAATTATGCTGACTGGCTTCGAAACTTGAGAATTGTTCTCAGGATTAAGAAGCTGGAATACGTGATTGACTCACCTAAGCCTACTGAACCTGCTAGTGATGCACATATTGATGAACATGTTGTGTATCGTAAGTGGATAGATGATGCAAATGTTGCTCAATGCATCATGCTAGCTTCCATGAACATTGAGCTACAGAAGCAACATGAGCATATGGATGCTCACACTATCCCCATGCATCTACAAGAGTTGTATGATGTGGCGGGGAGGACAGCTCGATATGAGATATCGAAGGAGCTGTTCGGTTGTAGGATGTCTGAGGGATCATCTGTGAATGACCATGTACTTAAGATGATCAATTTGATTGAACGTCTTGGACAACTTGGTTTGGTCATGGATGGGGAGCTGAGCCAAGACCTAGTCTTGCAATCGCTTCCGAGTTTATTCTCGCAGTTTGTTGTGAACTTTCACATGAATAAGTTGGATGTCAGCCTACCTGAACTCCACAACATGTTGAAGACTGCGGAATCGAATTTTCCCCCTAAGAAGAGTTCTGTTCTTCTAATTGGTGAAGGTTCCAATCCTAAAAAAAGGAAGAGGAACTCTTCTAAGAAGAAGAAAGTAGGTGAAGAAAAGCCGGTTCCACCAAAAGCTGAAGACCCTAAGAGCAAAGTTGTTTGCTTTCACTGTAACAAGGTGGGGCACTGGAAGAGTAACTGCAAGGTTTACCTTGCAGAATTGAAGAAGAAGGGTAGTGAGACTACCGCTTCTGATTCAGGTATGTTCATGATAGAAGTGAATATGTCATTTCTACTTGGGTATTCGATACCGCCAGTGGTTCTCAAATCTGCAATTGTTGCAGGGACCAAGGAGAAGTAGGACTCTTGAGGAAGAGGAGGTGATTCTACTGATGGAAATGGAGCAAGAGTTGCTGCTGAAGATGTATAATCATTTCATTTACATAGGCCTACGGGCAAGACTATTGTTTGAAATAATTGTTATTTTGTTCCCTCGATTGTGAGGAATATTATTCCCATGTTAGACTTGGCTGGATTTTCATTTATTATTGAGAATAATGAATGTTCTATTCTTAGAGATAATATTCTTTATGGACGTGGTGCTTTAAATAATGGTCTGTATGTATGTGACATAATTTATTTCAGATTTTACAAACTAATAAAAGAAAAGGGATGATGAAAATCTCACTTTATAGTGGCATTGCAGTCTCCATTTAGTAGACATAGAGAGAGGGCTACAAATTTGCTAGGAATGGTACACACAGATGTATGTGGACCAATGTCTACGCAAGCCATGGGTGGATTTTCATACTTCATTACTTTCATAGATAATAGATCTAGATTCGGATATGTGTTTGATGAAACACAAGTCTGAAGCCTTTGAAAAGTTCAAAGAGTATAAGTATGGAGTGGAGAAATAAACCAAACATAGTATTATAATTCTTCGATAAGATCGAGGTGGTGAATACTTTAATGGAGTGTTTCTAGATTATCTCAAAGTAAATGGTATAGTCTCCCAGTGGACTCCTCCAGATTGGTATCTGAAAGGAGAAATCGAACTTTGTTAGACATAGTTCGGTCCATGATGAGCTATGCAAATCTTCCAGTATTCCTATGGGGTTATGCATTGGAAACCTCAGCATATTATCTGAATAAGGTGCTTTCCAAAATCTGTTCCTCAAACTTTATATGAGATATGGAAAAAAAGGAAACCGAGTCTTAAACACGTTAAGATTTGGGGATGTCCAGCTTATGTCAAGTAAGTTGACCCAGATAAGCTGGAATATCGATCCGTAAAATGTAGTTTTGTGGGATATCCTAAAGAGACTTTAGGGTATTACTTTTACACCGATCATCGGGTGTTTGTCTCCAGACATGCTACCTTCTTGGAAAAGGAGTTTATCCTTGAAGGAAACAGTGGGAGAAAAATTGAACTTGAAGAAGTTCAAGAAGCACAAACTACTACGGATCAAGTGGAAACACCTGTTCTGACTGAACAACCTTTTGTGGAACAGCCCATTCGTAGATCAGGGAGAGTGTCTCGCCAACCTGAGAGGTATTATGGCCTTGTCATTGAGAATGACAATGAGTTGTCGATCATTGATGATGACGACCCTATGACCTATAATGAGGCTATGAGTAGTGTTGACTCAGAGAAATGGCATAGTGCCATGAAATCCGGAATGGAATCTATGTATACGGTATACGTAAGAATGATTAGAGCAGATGGCCAGGTGGAGACCTTTAAGGCCAGGCTTGTGGAAAAAGGATTCAAACAAAGGCAATGGATTGACTTTGATGAAACCTTTTACCTGTAGCCCTGTTAAAATCAGTTCGGATTTTTCTTGCGATTGTTGCTTACTACGACTATGAGATCTGGCAATTAGCCAGATGGTTTTCTTTCTATGAGAAATGAAAACCTAGTGTGTAAGCTACTGCGAACCATATGTGGTTTAAAGCAAGCTTCTCGAAAGATGGAACATTCGTTTTGATGAGACAATCAAAGAGTTTGATTTTATCAAAAATGCAGATGAACCAAGCGTCTACAAAAGGGTTAGTGGGAGCACGATAATATTTCTTGTATTGTATTAAATTAGAGTTGACACACATAACAACATAGCAGACCCACTCACAAAGCTACTTTATGAAAGTCACTTTGATCGTCATTAAGACAAGATGGGTATTAGATACCAGAGTGATTGGCTTTAGTACAAGTGGGAGATTGAAAGGAATATGTCCTAAGTCCAATCATGTATTAGGATTTAGGAATAACTTTTATGTAATCTGTTTTGATTTTATTGATATTAATAAAAGACTTGTTTTATTTTTATTACGGGCTCTATCTATTTAAGTGTTTAAATAAGATATAGCATAGTTTAGAATAAAGCTTTTTATGGATTATGATGAGATCATAATAGTGAGACCTAAAAAGATGATAACTCTAAACTTAAATAGTTCCTGGTCATAGGATTACTAACTGGTAATTAATAATCCGCAAAGATCGGTACATACTATGCTTGCTTCATTATGAAGGATGTCTGTTCTCATAGACATTTGTGTGGTGACACTATAGCTAGTATGTAGGTGCTTATTATAGAATAAGTTCACTGAACATGACTCGCACAGCTGAACAACTGATGGAGTTCACTCACGTGTCAGCAGTTGTTCACATAGTGATAGTTGTACAAGTATCCTTAGACTTGAGGTCATCATAGTCATCTTGTGTACACTGAACTATGCTTTGGTTTAGTTCTTAGTCTCCAGGGACAATTATTAGGGCTCTTCTGGGTATAGAAATTTGTACACGAAGATAGTGTATGATCAATAAAGGATCTACCCCTTCCAGTGAAGGAAGCGAATGTTCAAGGCTGATCCACTTATGCTAGTTCGGGAATCTCTGGCCAGAGTGAATGAAATTAGAAAGGAGTTTCTAATTTGCATAGAACTACGCATAGTAAATGGTAAGCAAGTGATTGAATTAGATAGGCTTGACACGAGATCCATGCCTTGTATTTAATCGGAACATTGTAGGGTAGAAGGAGTTTATTGTACGGTAACTATTCACTGAATAGGTTCTTGGTATTCTAAGCAGTGAATTCATATTATCCGGATAGTCGCGATATGCTGAGAAGTATCCCTCACGATGTAGAATAAATGTGATTAATTAATTAATCATATTTAATAAATTAGAGAATTTATATAAATAATGATAAAATAATTTTATTATTATTTATTTCTACAATGGCTTAATATTGAACCTACAGGGTCACACCATAAAAAGAGAATGATTTAATGGTGGAGGAATTAATTAATAATGGCTAATAATTATTTATTTATGAAATAAATAATTAATTGGCAAATTTAATAATTAATTAAATGAGATTTAATTGATTATAAATTAATTAAGAAAAGTTCTTAAATTATTAATTAAGGATTTAATTTTTGGAAATTAAATCAAGAGAGAGAATTATTTCTAAAGTGTTTAGAAAAAGGATTAATAATTAAAAGGTGTTTTAATTATTAATGAGAATAATAAATGGGATAATAATAATATTATTTATGAGAAAATTTCAGCTGAAAATTTTGCCTATAAATACACTATTATAGACCCTATTTTATTCTAGCCGACATCAAACCCGAAAACCCAAAAAGTTTGGAAAACCCAATTCTCTCCACCTCCTTCCTCCTCCTTAACATCGTTTTCTTTGTGGATACCGGTGGAGTGCTTCACACTTGAGGAGCAACTGCTAAGGATCTCTGATCATTGTCTCCGAATTATTTTAAAAGGTTAGATTCGATCCCTCGAATTTTTAGTCACGATTTATATGCTTTTATTTGGATTTTGTATGTGTACAAGTGTTTTGCCATGACCCCGCTGCGTTAAAAATCCAACACTTCTAACCTTGAAATCAGGATGATTATTGACTTGCCTTATATGATTGATGATGATTTCACTAACCTCATCTTTAGACTTTAGGAAATATATCCAAGAGAACTTTGAGAAATCATCTACAATTACTAGGCAAAATCTTTTCCTTGAGTTGGACAATACATTGACTGGTCCAAACAAATCCATGTGAAGCAGTTGCAAAGGCTCTTCAATTGTTGAATTAAGTTTCTTCCTGAATGATGCTTTAATCTGCTTCCCTTTTTGGCAGGCATCACACAGTCCATTCTTAGAAAATTCCACTAGAGGAATGCCTCTAACCAGTTCTTTCTTCACTAGCTCATTCATGGTCTTGAAGTTTAAATGGGATAGCTTCTTGTGCTATAACCAACTTTCATCCTGACTTGCTTTACTGAGAAGACAAGTTACAGATTCTGCATTAGATGAGTTAAAATCAGCTAGGTACACATTTCCTTTTCTCACACCAGTGAGAACCACTTTGTTGCTTCTTTTATTAGTCACAACACAGGCTTCTGAATTGAAGGTTACTGAGTTGCCTTTATCACAAAGCTGGCTGATACTCAACAAGTTGTGTTTGAGACCATCCACTAAGGCAACCTCCTCAATGATGACATTGTCCTTTGAAATCAAGCCATATCCCATAGTATAACCCTTACTGTCATCTCCAAAAATAATACTTGGGCCAGCTCTCTCCTTAAACTCTGTGAGCAGGGTAGAATCACCAGTCATGTGTCTTGAACAATCACTATCCAAGTACCAAAAATTCAATATATTTCCCTGCACACATCAAAATCAAATCAAGTTGATTTTGGTACACAAGTTTCCTTGGGTCCTGCCTTGTTAGCTTTCTCTTTTTGTTTCTTAGGATTTATCTCATTTGACTTAGGAATTTCAGATTCATCCTTAGTCATTTGAGTTGGGCATTTGAAACCATTCATTCTAATAGAATTATCATGCATATTATGACTAACAGGAAATGGCATGCTATGTGCAAACATGTTATTCCAGTAAGGCATGCTAAATAGCATTTGTGGCATACTATATGCAGCATAATAAGGATTAGGTGCAAATGGCATATTAGCAAACTGTGCATTCATGTTCTGTATAGACATAGCATTAACAGGCATGAGAGGCATGGCATTTATGTTAGGAAATTGAGGTTGCACAGACATGGAAGTAGGCATGGCAGATTTGCAATTAACAAACAAATGATTTACACTACCACACTTGACACAGACTTTTCTAGGAGCATATTTATCGGGTGTGTAGTTATTGTGTTTGTTAATTCCTACTTTACCATTCCTATTGTTTTTCTTTTTGGTCTCTGTTTTTACCTCAATATTTTCGAGTCTGTCACTTAACTGTTTGACAGTCATGTGATCAACATTATCCTTTTTCCCTTTCTTAACTTGACTCGATTCTCCTGAAATAAAGTTCTTGGAAACAGACCCATACTTCTCATTCAGCTTAACAAGTTTGGCTTTACTGATAGGCTTGCTCACAGCCGACGGATGAGGATTTTCATCATTCGACGGATAACACTTTTTGTTATCCAACGGATGATCCTCATCATCGGTCGAGTCAACATCTGTAAGCTCTCCATCTACCAAATTAGGTTCTAGTTTCTCTTTGTTCTTTTTCCAGGCTTCATCACAGAAAGACTCAATTCTTTGAACTTTGGTGATTTGAGCATGGACATCCCTGGATGTTTTCCAAGCTTTAATCACCTCTTGTTCACGCTCGAGCTGCTTCTTTAAAATTTCCTCTTTCTTCAAGGACTCGGTTAATTCCTCCTTGGCAATTTTACACTCAGTTCTTAATTTTTCAAAATCAATAAACTGAGACTCAAGCACATTATTTCTCTCACTCAAAAACAAATTGTTTTCTTTGATTTTAGCATTTTCTTTAGTGAGAGACTTAAGTGTAACACGCAAATGATATAACTCTGTAGACATGTCATTTATGGCATCATTACACTCAGCTTTAGATAAATGTGCAAGGTTTGTAGTAATTACCTGATTACTTGAAGAGCTTGTTTCTGTCTCATCAGACTTGGCCATTAGTGCTAGATTGACATAGCTGACATCTTCATCTTCATCCAGACCATCTGCTGCCCACTCATTTTCTTGTGTTATGAAAGCCCTTTCCTTTTATTTGAGTAGCTCAAAGTATTTTTGCTTATAATCCACTGGCTCAAACTTTTTCTTACTAGAATCTGGCTTCCTACACTCACTGGCAAAGTACCCTGCCAAGCCACATTTGAAACATTTGAATTTTGATTTATCCACCATGTTTCTATTTGGCTTGGCTGCTCCAAAGTTCTTCTTGAACTTGAGCTTGGCAAATCTCCTGGAAAGAAATGCTAGGTGTTCATCAATGTCTTCCATGTTATCTTGGCTCAAAGAATCTTCACATTCTACTGTAAGCCCCTTGCCCTTGTTCTCACAAACCCTTGAAGTTGATTCAACAGCTTCCATCTTTACTTCCTTCTCCTTTTCCAACTCAGCAACTAGTGCAATGGATCCTCCTTTCTTCTTTCCTCTCTCCATCCTTTCATCCTGCTCTATTTCAAACTCATAGGTTTTCAGGATGCCATACAGTCTCTCTAAAGTAAACTCCTTATAATCGTTTGAGTTTCTTAATGAGACTGTCATTGGTTTCCATTCCTTTGGAAGAGATCTAAGGAATTTCAGATTGGAGTCTTTTGTCTGATAGACCCTTCCATGCAACTTTAGAGCATTTAGTAGTTTTTGAAACCTACTAAAAATGTCAGTGAGAGACTCACTTTCTTCATTATAAAAATGCTCATATTGCTGAATCAAGAGCTGCATCTTGTTTTCTCTAACTTGCTCAGTGCCATCACAGATTATCTGTATTGTATCCCAAACATGCTTGGCAGTTTTGCAGTTGATAATGTTGTCAAACATATCTCCATCAACTCCATTAAACAGGATGTTCATGGCATTTTTATCCTTCCTGACTTGTTCAATGTCAGGATCAGACCATTCATGCCTTGGCTTGGGGACTGATGGCTCGTTTCCTGTTGCTGCTCTCATTGGAACATGAGGGCCTCTTTCTATGTAATCAACATAGGCCTCATCTTGAGAAAGCAAATGAAGATGCATCTTTACCTTCCAATGATGGTAATTATCTTTATCCAGAAAAGGGATCTTGACTCCAACATCCTTCTTGTTCATCTTGCTGTATTGTTTTGATCTTTAAACTCTTTGTAAGTTGAGAGCTTGCTCTGATACCAATTGTTAGTCCCTTAACAATATGACAAGAATTACAGAAGGGGGGTTGAATGGAATTCTTGAAACTTTTTCTTGACTTAAAATGTTCTAACTCGAATATAAATATAAGTGTATTGATTAGCACAATGCGGAATAAAAACTTAAGTGAAGCAAGACACAAGTAATTATAAACAAGAGTCTTTAAAAACTTTCTGGTGGATTTGAATGACTCCACTAGAGATATATATTATATATCGAGACAACCCTGTGTGTAGAAATGCTCACAGCTACTTACAACAATTGAACTTCTAAGACTACAGAAAAATGCTAAAAATACTGCTTTCAAATGTTTCTCTGCTTTCTTGCTTAGATCGATAGTGTCTTAGTTGCTGCTACTTGGTTTATATATCACCAAGATTACAAGGTAATAAGATAAGATAATAAAACAAAAACTATCTAGTCTATTACAATACTACTCCATTACTCTATTCCAGCATCTTTGAATATCTTCATAATAGCATGGAAATGGCAATGCTTCTTTGTTCTCGGAAACCCAGTTGAATAGGCTACCACATTCCATTTGCATCCACTCGACGCATGTGACTATGTTGTCACTGTCAACAGATATTTGAATTCTTTATCCGTCGGGTTCATGATCATCCGTCGAGTTATTGATCATCCGTTGAGTTATTGATCATTCGTCGACTTCATTGTAGGTTACCGTCGGGTAGCAAACTGGCACTTGACTTCATTTCATTTATGCAGAATTACAAGACATCATCTATGTACAATTAATCAACCTATTCTGCATATCTAGGTAAATTCAACTTGACTTGAATACTATTTACAGAATCTATACAATGGCGAATGCAGAAATGTGCTACAGACTTATTGTTACATAAGCTACTCACTCGATGGATAATAAGTCATCATCCGTCGGGACTATAATGAGTCATCTGTCGGGACTATAAATCTTATCCGTCGAGTGCTACATTATTTCACTAAGTAAAATCTACTAAGGTGTTTTGTTCATCAAATCATCAAGTACACAACATATACACAACAATTTTCACCATCGTGTCATTAATTTTAGGTTTAACGCCATATCTTGCCGGATGTTTGTGGCAACAGTACGTTGTGGATCAATTTGCTGCAATTGAAAAATATAGATTAGACCGGGTTTCAACGCATCAAACTACCATCCGTGCTGATTTGTATAATTATGTACTTGATGCTCTCAGTAAATGAGACCATGATCCAATGCATGTTGCAAAAGCTGTAACACTTCCTGCTTCATTTACTGGATCTCAGCGATACATGTCTCAATACTTTAAGGATTCCTTGGCGATATGTCATGCAATTGGTCATCCATCGTTGTTTCTCACCATGACGTGCAACTCAAAGTGGCCAGAGATACAAGAAATGCTTAAATTGTTGCCCAATGTTGATCATGTCGATGCACCGGATATTGTTTCTCGCATATTTAAACTAAAGCTTAATCAGCTATTAGATTTGATTAAAAAGAAGAACTACTTTGGAAAGTGTATAGGAGGTAAATTTATATTATTGGACACCAATAATTTTACATTAATTTTTTTAAACATATCTACACATGCATAAATTTAATGACATATTTTTATTTACTTATATTTTGCACGGTTATGCATGTAATTGAATTCTAGAAGCATGGTTTTCCACACATGCATATGCTAATCTGGCTGAGCCCTGAAAGCAAACCTAATTCTATTGAAAAGGTTGACCAATTAGTTTCTGCTGAAATACTAAATAAGAATACAGATCCAATAGTATATGAAGCTGTTAAAAACTACATGATGCATGGACCATGTGGTAAATACTTATAAACATCTCCATATATGGTGAAAGGAAAATGCATGTGTCATTTCCCAAATAGGTGTGAATAAGTAGAATGATACATATGTTCCGTAATAAGTCTATTTTATTATTAATCTCGACGCATGTATATTTTATTTGCAGATTTAATGGTAATACCTATTTTGACGATTGTGGTTTTCTTATTTATCGGAAGCATAACACTATTAGAGTTATCAATAATAAAGGGATCAACCTTGACAATTAATATGTAGTGCCATACAATCGAGATCTTATGTTGCGGTTTCAGTGTCATATAAATCTGGAAATTTGAAATAGTTCAAGATCGTTGGAATATCTCTTCAAGTACTGTTTGAAGGGTCATGACACTGCTACAATGTTGTTCAAGAAGAAAAGTAATAATCAGGGAATGAACAAACTGCAAGATCCATGAGGAATTTGAATGAGGTCAAGAATTTTCTTGATGGTAGATATGTTTGTGCATCTGAGGCATCCTGGAGGTTTTTGGGTTTGACATTCACCATCGTTCTCCAAGTGTTGATCACTTACCAATACATTTTCCCGGTCAGCAGTACATGAATTTTAAGAGTTTTATAGATTTGGAGAATGTGTGCAATAACGCGACTTCCAAAAAATGTAAACTAGAGGCTTGGTTTGTAGCTAATAGTGAATTTCCACAAGCTCGAAATTTTACGTATTCTGACTTTCCCACCCATTTTATATGGATCAAGAAAACTACTAAATGGAAGTTTAGACAAAGAGGTGATGTAGTTGGGAAGTTAGCAGAGGTTCATGCAATAACTGGTGAATTATTGTATCTTCGAATGTTATTACTTAGATGTAAAGGTGCTCTATCTTTCACTCAACTGCGAACTATTGATGGAACTACATATGATACATTTAAGGATGCATGTGGTGCACTTGGTCTGTTAAATAATGAAAAGCAGTGTGACGGCCTCAACCCCGGGGTCAGGAGTTGACGTCATCCACAACACAACAACCAACGTAATATAATTCATTTCACTGATAAAACATAATCACGACCCCTCTTACCAAGATCTTTTCCAGGTTTAAGTATGACTTAGGTTATAATTTACCACAAAACTAATTCATTACAACCACCTTGATAATACTATCTTAATACAACAACTCAACAGACCATTTTTGGTTTAACACAGCTACCTCAGAGGAGCCTGACACGGAAGGAACTGGAACTCTGCCCTGACTACCACGGAAGAATCTCCTAGGTATCTGTAATACATATATAAAACATTTTGCAAGGGTGACCAGTCAATTGCTCAGTAGTACCACTATATGAATAATAATCAAAAACAGTTTATGCTAAACATTTATAAGAACATAAATCATAACTCATTTATAGAAAAAAAGTAAAATAGGTGAAAACTGATGAACTGGTGAAAACTAGATATCAATAGCTAGCATGCTCTATAAAACATCTCATTAATTGTGGTGTGTAAATACCAGAGTCCAGTTTTAGCAGGCTACTTTCATTTTCAAATCTTCTGTTCCATCACAGGAACCATACACCATTTTCCCGTTATGGGGACCCAAAATCACTTGTTCCGTTACGGGAACCATAAAACCTCATTCAGATATAAAAGGATTGGATGATCCCTGGTGAGACAGCCGATTAGGCTATCTCCATAGGACAACTCTATCTTGGCCATCCTATAAAATTTGTTCCGGAACTCAGAGACTAGCTAGGTCTCCGTCACACTAGGCTGGTGGTTATAATTGGGTGCGCAACCACTTCGCCTCTTACCCTATCTTCCTGGCCGTTACGGGCCCTTGCACTCACTCATCCAATTATCTGATCAATTTTTATCCAGTTTTCCAAACCACTTACCTATCCCTTTTCAAAACCATTCTATCACAACACACTTTCCAAAATATTTTCATTTTATTCAAAATTTAGAGATAGGTACTTTCAGAAGTTACTTTTCCCCCAAAACACAAATTAACAAAATAATTTGAACCGAGGGGATACGTAACTTAAATTGTTCTATTCCAGTACGTAAATATAAATTAACAATTATTCATATATTACTGAATCATAAAGATATGGCCAGGGGTACTTGCCTTGCAGAGCTTTACAACTATTTTTGATTGACCTTGAACAGATTTGGACACTCGGCTTTATCGCCTTACTATTTGACTATCCTCAATCCGACCTCTACACTCAGGCCCTTCGATTGGAACCTTGCGGAGCTTGTCGACTGATCACTAGATTATCTTTAGTCCAATGCCAACTCTTGGGCCTTCCGACTAGAACATACAGAGTCGAAATACCCTAATTTAGACATTCGATTATGCTTGACATATCCTCGCTATTAATCTACCCGTACGCTAATAAAACCCGACTCGTAACATACATATATTTGTAATACACGCATCAGTTATGGTTCACGTTCTCGAAAAGCGGTTCGGTATTCATTTTCAGAAAATACGTATACTCGTCATTATACGAAATTAGGGTTATTGGTTTTTGACAAAACATTCCACCACAACATGCCATCAGGTTTTGTATAAAGTATATATATATATATATATATATATATTCGCTCGACGTCCGGATAATTATTAGATGCACTCCCGTATTTCCGCAATTTGATCTCCCGGAAATCGAGCAGCACTCCCTTTATTTATTGGACTATCCTGTCAAACATTTTGACGTCACACCACGTCAATTACCACAACCAAATTCACAACAACAACAATCCATAATCAGCCCAATTCACAATCCAAACACCGGTACGACTATAATAATACCTTACTATTCGCTTTGAAAGTATTTTTTACAACTAATTTATTTATTATTATTTATTTACATTAGGACTCAGAACCGCGTCATCACAGTCCACCGTCGACTCGCCAAAGCTCATCGCCGACGGCGGTAAAATTCACGGGTACCAGATTAGTTTCGGGTTTCCAACATGTATTTCACCTATTAAATTAATAATTATTTTTGCTCGATAAATTTTATTTCACGAAACTTCAATCAATTTATTCACTGTAACAAATAAAATAAATAATTAAATCAGTAAAATTTCTAAAACCACCGCGTGTAAACACGCGCACGAATATCATCAATTGAACCAAAACAGGACAGGCCGGAAAACGGCAGAAATCAGGCAACTTAGTAAAAAAGAAGCGGCAACAGAGGAGATACAGGAAGCATAACAGAACAGTAACCAGGACTCAGAAAAACGCAGCACAACAAAATATATACATACGGTATTTGCATGTACACGCGGCCAAGTCACGGCAGTCACCGAAGAAAGGCACAGACACCGGAAAAACTAACTAGGGGTGGGGAAGAAACGGGAACCATAGGGAAGGAGAGGGTAACGAGAGAGAGGAGAGGGAGAGAATGAGAGATTATCGAGAGAATTAAGAAAAAAATTAGAGCCTGCAAAGAGAGAGACATGAATTTGGGGGAGAAAGGTTAAACACAGTCGTGTTTATCTAATTTAGAGTCGTATTTGTTCTATTTCCCCCGACCCGGAATTTACTCCGCAATTCGCAATTAGACGATACATTTTACGGATAAAACATTTTAAAACAATTCCAAATAATTCTCAAAATGTCTGAAACTAATAACATACAATTTTTTTTATAATTTTATATCTTTCTGGGATTGCGCGACTGACCCGCATTTAACAATTAAACGAAACAACGCGCAGGTGAAATTTATCCCAAAATTTCCAAAATAATTTTAAAATTCTAGAAATATTCCAAACTTAATAAAATACGAATTTCATATTTTTTGAAATATTTCTGAATTTAATACTGAATTTACAATAAAATACAATCATAAAATCATTTATGGCTAAATAATTAATGAAATATTGATTTCCAAATTTTATAAACTCCTAAAAATAATAAATAAAATTATGAAGCAATAAAAATGATTTTAGAGATTATCCAAGTATTTATGAAAATAAAGCTTGAATAAAATCACCTTTAAACATAAAAACAAAACAACACAGCTTCACAGCTAATTACACAAATGATCCTCGAACAGCAACGATCATATATAATTAATAACAAAATAATATCCAGCTAACATAACCCATACACATATTTTATTTATTTAATTATTCAATAATTACACATTTAAATAATATCAATATACGAGTCGTTATATCCTTCCCCCCTTAACAAGATTCTGTCCTCAGAATCTGATATAACCAAACAAGTGAGGATTTTTGTCAAGCATATCTGACTTTAACTCCCAAGTAGACTCTTCTACTCGAGGATTCATTCAAAGCATACTCACTATAGATATAAACTCATTCCTAAGGACTCGCTCATAACGATCTAGGATTTGGGTCGATCATTCCACATAGAACAAGTTTTGATGAGAGCTCATTGGCTCCTAATCAATGACTTGATTCAAATAAGAAACATATCGCTTTAACATTGACACGTGGAATACACTATAAATTTGTTACAACTGCAGTGGCAATACTAACTCATGAGCAACTTCATCTATCTTCCTCGATACCTCGAATGGTTCCATATATTTAGGACTCAACTGGCCTCTTCTAATCAAACCTAACCAATCTCTTCCAAGGTGAAACTTTTATCAATACCAACGATCCTATTTCTATATCCATACTCATTCGATGCAAATCCGTCTTCTTTCTTTGTCTATCTCGAGATGTTGCAACTCTTTTCCGAATCAACACCACTGCGTCCTTGGTGCACTAATTTAACTCAGGACTTCACAGCATTTCTACGCCCACTTTCTCGTAATAGAGGGGAACCCACACTTATGTCCACACAGGGCTTCACAAGGTAGCATTCCCCTACTAGCATGATAACTATTAACATAGAAAAACTCAATCAATGGTAGGTGGTCACCTCAGTTTCCTTTTAGATCCAAAATATATACTCTCAACATATCTTATATTATCTGAATCGTCTTTTCACTTTGACCCTTCGTCTACGGATGATAGGTGGTGCTCAGTTTCAACTTAGTTTCCAAACATTCGAACACCTCTTACTCCTTTCCATTAGTTAAGGCTGGAAACTAATCTCATATCTTCACTTCTTCTCACCTTCAGATATTTAAACTTCACATTCCATTTTTTTTCAATTCTTTTATTAATTCCTCGGCGATTTTAATCACATTGAATCCTTCCCTTTTGTACAGGGCATCTGTTACTACACCGGCTTTGCTTAAATGCTCGTTAATGGAATAATCAGAATCATTTGTTTATCTCATCCAAAATTCATACTTGAAAAATTAACGTATAGTTGCTTCCCTTCTAATCTCCGTAGGGAAATCCTTGGGCGTTCCACATAGACATCCTTGGTCTTTAAATAGCTGAGGATGTTATCAATAAATACAATCATGCTTATCCAAGCACTCCTTATACACCATGTCCCCTGACTGATACACTTGTTAATCCAAATGACCTTACCAAAAATTGTAATGCCCATATTTCGTTTTAATTGCAGTCTTCAATACGTCCTCAGGCTGTATCTTAAGTCAACCCTCGAGGAATAATACACTCATTAAATTTGATCACAAAAGTAATCAGTTTTAGATAGGGGCTGCTTGTTCTTATTCGTCATTTTTTTAATCTCTCGATAAATATACATAATCTCATAATTTCATTCCTCTTCTCCCATGGCATCACTGGTGCGCCCTTAGGGGATATATCTGGTATGATCGCCTCCCTTTCCGATAACTTCTGTAATTACTTAATTAATTATTTCATTCACATTGGCCTCTGGAGAGATTCTAGGGCATTCCTTCATTACTCAAACTTCTTCCATCTTAAACACTTTCTTCTTCATAGCTCTATATATGGTCGATCTACCTTATATCCTTAGCTTATTACTCCTTTTCTCGCATGCTTGGAAGAACCTCTTATCTTGATTCTGCCCCTAGAAACTTACCTTACTACTGGCTTCCGTACACTTTACAATTCGCTTCTTCTTAAAATCAACTTTTGCCTTATGACATGACAACCAATCCGTTACTAAAATCACATCGAACTCTTCTAGCTCGGAGGGTGTCAGATTAGCTGAAAACAATATTCATGGATTCTAATTGACAGTTAAGACATAAGTGATTCACTGAAAGTCCACCTTAATTGACCACTTTTATGGTTAAAGGCTCGGCTAAGTCTTCTAGTATCACTTCGTTTTACTCACACATTGCTTTGGTATAAAAGGCTTAGACACTTCTGAATCAAATAAAACTTTAACAGGTATAGAGTTGAGAGAAAATGCACCTGCAACTACGTCTGAGTCCTAGGCGTTCGATCTCATGGTCACTCTGAAAGTTCTGCCTCTAGTTGTGCTGGATGTTGGCCCTTGGGATGCAGTACCTTGAGTAATCGTTCCACAACTCCTTGCAATATGCCCAACCTTCCCACAATTGTAACAAGTAACTCCTGGATTTTTCGGATTGCATTCCGACGCATAATGAACCTTATGACCATATTTGAAACATTGAACATTCTTTGTTTCCAGATCTGATTATCACATCAGAATTTAACTTCATATAATTGGAACCAACTTCTATCTAACTGACCATTAGTTGGTAAAATTAACCAACTCTCTCTTTTAATTGATCAAATGGAGTATCAACAGAAACATCAATAACACACAAAAGTATACGTTGTATCTTTAAAAGTAGGGTATTTTTCCAAAAATTTGGGCAGCATTTCATCTGTATTATTGACTACCAGTCAGACTCAAGCCGACACCAACAATCAACCAAAAACCATATCAATCCATCAACATCAAACAAACCACCAACAAGTATACTAACCAACTGCCACCCCTCAACTCCACGATTCACAATACTGTGACATATAACATACTAATAACCATATGTATCACTAACCAATATAACAAAACGGGGTTGGCTATTTCAGTCACAACTACCAAAAAGCAACCTCACAAACCAGGTCAACTTAAGGAACTCTGAACTCTGCTAGGCATACTAGTACAATTTTCAACTCACCATTCTTCTGAAGGCGATTTCCTGTCATTTTCCATAGACTCGTCCACCACTGAATTAACTTTTCTAAGAAGATAACCTTCTCCCATGGATCGCAAATCCTTTATGCTACCATTACTCCAAAATAGTAACCGGATATAGAACTTTTACTCCTCCTGACGGTCAACTCTTGGTTTACTTTTCATAACTAGGACGGCCTAACTATGGAGGTTACCGAAGAAATTTATTGTCATAGAATGTCAAATAAAATTTCGAAATCAAGGTAATCCATTCTAAAAGAAAAGTGAAGAAGATGTGGATATGACTGAGAGCAACCATACAAGTACGTAAGATGGCCAGTCTTAGTACGATATAGTTTACAACACATAATTCGGTGGCGTGCCACCAGACCCTTTGCCACACAGACAAATAGTCAAATCATATGTATTATTTGCCCCAATCAACCGATAGAAACTTTAAGGAAAGAAATATAAGGGTTCAAGATATAAACCACAATACTGATTCGCATTCACTATGAGACTCGGCTATCATGACAGCCATTGACTATTACCATTCCATCTGAACTTTCACGGTCAGACTCGCTTTCTCGAGAAAAGAAACTAGAAACCTCTACCAAAAATTGCCAGTGATACCTATATACAAGAGAGACTTACTACAAGCTAGGGCAGTTCCAGCCAATCCTCAATAGACATCAGGGTTACGCCTCCAAAACCCTTGACTGAACTTATAAATTCGCTCCTCTGATTGAGTTACTGACTCACATCTATATATAAACCTTCATGCACTCTTTTGACTTTATTCCTAACCTAAATCAGGGACCCAAACCTGTAGCTCTGATACCAACTGTGACGGCCTCAACCCCGGGGTCAGGAGTTGACGTCATCCACAACACAACGACCAACATAATATAATTCATTTCACTGATAAAACATAATCACGACCCCTCTTACCAAGATATTTTCCAGGTTTAAGTATGATTTAGGTTATAATTTACCACAAAACTAATTCATTACAACCACCTTGACAATACTATCTTAATACAGCAACTCAATGGACCATTGTTGGTCTGACACAACTACCACAGAGGAGCCTGACATGGAAGGAACTGGAACTCTACCCTGACTACCACGGAAGAATATCCTAGGTATCTGCAATACATATATAAAACATTTTGCAAGGGTGAGCAGTCAATTGCTCAGTAGTACCACTATATGAATAATAATCAAAAATAGTTTATGCTAAACATTTATAAGAATAGAAATCATAACTCGTTTATAGAAAACAAGTAAAACAGGTGAAAACTGATGAACTGATGAAAACTGGATATCAATTTCTAGCATGCTCTATAAAACATCTCATTAATTGTGCTGTGTAAATACCACAGTTCAATTTTAGCATGCTACTTTCATTTTTGTTAGTTCCTTAACAATGTAACAAGAATTACAGAAGGGGGTTGAATAGAATTCTTGAAACTTTTTCTTGAATAAAAATGTTTTAACTCAAATATATATATATAAGTGTGAATTGATTAGCAGAATACGGAGTAGTTACTTGAAATGAATCAAAACACAAGTAATTAAAAACAAGAGTCTTTAAAAACTTTCTGGTGGATTTGAATGATTCCACCAGAGACATATAATATATATCGAGAGAACTCTGTGTGCAAAAAGCTCACAGCGGCTTACAAAATGATAACAACTAAGAATGAGAGAAATGCTAAGAATACAGCTTACAAATGTTTCTCTCTATCTTTCTTAATTTCTTAGTTCCTTAGTTACTATTCTATTTGCTGCTTCTTGGTTTATATATCACCAAGATTACAAAGTAATAAGACAGGATAATAAAACAAAAACTATCAAGTCTAATACAATGCTACTTCATTACTCTATTCCAGCATCTTTGAATATCTTCATAATAGCATGGAAATGGCAATGCTTCTTTGTTCTCGAAAAACCAGTTAAATAGGCTACCACATTCCATTTGCATACACTCGACGCATGTGACTGTGTTGTCACTGTCAACAGATATTTGAATTCTTTATCCATCGGGTTCATGATCATCCATCGAGTAATTGATCATCCGTCGGGTTTTTGATCATCCGTCGAATTCATTGTTGTTTATCCGTCGGGTAGCAATCAGGCACTAGACTTCATTTCATCTATGCAGAATTACAAGACATCATCTATGTACAATTAATCAACATATTCTGCATATCTAGTTAAAGTCAACATGACTTAGGTACTACTACAGATTCTAAACAATGTGTATGCAGAAACGTGCTACAGACTTATTGATACATAAGCTACTCACTCGATGGATAATAAATCATCATCCGTCGGGACTATATTGTGTCATCCATCGGGATTATAATCCTTATCCGTTGAGTGCTATAATTTCACTAAGTAAAATCTACCAGGGTGTTTTGTTAATGAAATCATCAAGTTCACAACATATACACAACAATCTCCCCAATTTATGTCTACTGGAATTGTAGCCATAAATTAATAGATACTTGATGATAACAAAACACCCTAAAAATACACCTTTGAAAGTAGATAGATAAAACTGTAAAGTGCTTCAATTAACAAAATGTACAAAGTTCAGCTCGCTGTCATTTTCAAGGTGCTCCTCTAGCCTGAGCAGATTTATCTAGTTCCTTGAAGGTCTGGATCTCTTTCCAAGCTTTCTGTTGTTTTCTTCAATCTGATTTTGGAGCTGCCTGTGGAATTCCAATTCATCAGATTCTGAGAGATTTAGCTTTTCTTGCATTTCCAAGAGAGTCTCATTGCTAGAGATGCTCAATTGGTCTTCTAATCTAAAAAATCTTCTCACTCCTTTGTCATCCATGAACTCCATCAGCCAGTAGGGCCTTAGATGCACTCTTCTGCCTGTGTAAGGGATGATTAGAGTCTTTGGGAGTGCATCTTTAGCTCTAACACTTCTTAGTTCTTCAATCTTCTTCAGAACCAATCTTCTTGCAGTAACAATAAACCCAAAGTTCTTCTTGAAAGATGAATAAACCTTAATCAGTACAGCTTGACTTTCTTGAAGGATCCTGTGAAGTGGCCACTGAATCTCCTTTCCTCCCTTGTACTTGAACACTAACCTTTCAGGTAGGTTTCTGTATGCATCAATTCTTCTCACTTCATCTAGATAGAGGTTTAGATCAGAAAACTCCTTGATGTCACACAAGTACATATTATCTCCTTTTGTTGACTTTAGATTGAGCTTTGACTAGAGATTTGGATTTGAGAGGTGACAACTTCACTTTCTTGATTGCTCTTGACTTTGTTCTCTTTGGCTTGTTAAGGATTGGCAGATTGAAGTCAGGAATTGGTATGTTCTCCCATTCTATTGGCTCATCCTTAGGCACAATAGGTTCACCATGAATGTTCCTGTAAGGATCCACTACCTTGATATCTTCAAATACCACAGCGGGTTTTGATGCTTGAGTTGTAGTAGGAGTGGATTCCTTGGGAAACTGATTCTCCAATTCTATATCAACAATGTCCAGTTTCCTTTTGGTTCTTTTAGCCAATTCCTTGATTCTTGGAGACTTCTTCTGTTGTTCAACTTGCCTCTTTGGATCTTGAGATTCAATGATTTCAGATGGCTGAGCAGGAATTTGTTGTGATGAATTTACAGCATGTAGCTTGGCCCAGATAACAATTTGCTCTTTCTTTTGTTTAGCCTTTTTAGCATCTAGAGCATCTTGCTTCTTTTCCTGCTTCAATCTGGCCTTTTCTTCTCTCTTTGCTTCATCAAATTGAGGGTGTCCATCCACTACACAAATTTCTTTCTCATTCCTAAAAACTTTAGCAATTTTCTTTTTCAAAGCTGAATCAGCTGGATCTTTGTAGAAAGCAATTGACCTTGACAGAAGCTTCTTTTCATCAGGCTTAGGTGTCTCATACACAGTATCTAAAGGGTTCTTCAATGATAATTTTGGATAGTTCACCCTTGGTTTCAAAATTATTTTAGCCTTTGGAGATTTGATGCAGGATGACTGTCCCCTTTCCAGATAGTTCATGCTCATCTCATTCACAGAAATTTGCTTGACTTGAGAGTGATGGATGGCTGACTTTATTGGCTCCTTGACTAGTCCAAAATTCTTTTGTATATCCTCATCATTCTTCTCCTAGTTGATTGGCTTCAACTGCTTCATCTCAGCTGCTCTAATGTTGGCTGTTGCTGCATTTATCAGATCTATACTGTCTGTAACTGGTGGTTTTGAAATAGTAATTGAAGGCATAATTACTTTAATGATTTGAATTTGAAGCCTCTCCCCCTCACTTGGTCCTTTCTCCCCCTTTTTGTTATCATCAAGTTGAGTAGAGGAGGGGGGTTTGAGCAACCACCAGTTTTTGAAGTAAATCTGTCTGTTGGCCTTGATGAAGATGAATGGCTGTTAAAGATGCTTCCATGGCTGACATTCTTGTATCCAAGGCATCTATCTTGGTTGCAAGATCAGAATTTTTCCTTAATTGCATCTTGATGTCAAGCATTGTAGCTTCTGGAAGCTTAGAATCCATCTTGTTTGAAATGGCCTTCTTCATCTCCTCAATATCACCCTTGATGGTGTTTACATCCCTAGCATGTTGGAAGCCTTGAATTTGTTGAAGTTGTAGAGAGGCTAGATGTGCCTGAAGGAGCTTCTTGGTGCTGAAATTTGTAGTGGTTTGAAGAGCAGTATTTGTCTGATTGATTAGTTGGATCAGGGTTATCTTGAAGTAGTGCTCATCACAGTGCTTTGAAAATGCCCGTGATGGCATACCTAATATTGAACTGGAACCTACTTCTCCCCCTATGTCCATTGCTTCATCTTCACTAATCCCACTTTCATCACCAAAGAAATCAGCTGAGCCACCAGTCTCATAATCCACATCACCAGCTGTAGAGGGAAAAGTTATGACGGCATCCTTAGCTCTTATCATAGACTGTGTGGTATGCACCAGATTGAGCATCCTTTCTGCATTTTCATTGCCCTGTTCAGCTAGAAGTTGATAAGCTGTTACAGGGTGAGTAAATGCCTCAGCATCAAGGGAGGTGGAATCTATAACAGCTTTAGGTTGCTGAGATAGTCCCTCCCTGTCTGCATCTTGGACATTCATTGACTCACTAGCAATGACATCCATCCTTATAGCTCCAGTACCTGCATTTCTCTCATTTTCTCTCTTTTGTTGCATCAGGGTCTCACCCTGGCACCCCACCCTCACACCTTCACCTTCACCATCTAAGGTGGGACTCCTCTCACTCTCTTTTTCCAATCCTGAAGAAATGGATTGCATAATTTCACTCATTTCCTCTCCTTTTTCCTAGGAGCAACCCAGACTCTCACTCATAACACTCTTCTCTCTCAATCCTAATAGTGACTGTACAACCACTAATTCTTCTACACTTGAAATAAATGAAGTTTGAAGTGGTGCAGAGACACTCGACAGATGAGTGATATCCATCGGGTGAGTGGTTTTGCTATCTGACGGATAACTGCTGTTAAGCTTATTCGTCGGGATACAATCACTACTCGACGGATGAGCAATATCCATCGAGAGAGTAGAAATGAATGAACTAGGAATGAAAACTATTGTGGACTCTGTGCTGATTGAAGATAGTTTGGGCACAGATGATTCAACAGTTCCTGAAAGAATTGGCAAGTGAGCCAACAAATCATCTAAAAGATGATGCTCACTTGCACTAGATTTTGGCTTCCCCAACAAAGTTAAAGAAGGGGAATCAGGAATTGATGTGTTTATCATATCCACATCCAGAGAATTTGTGGGCGAGTTTGGTGTTTAAGGTGCTTCTGTTACTAGATATTTTGGCTGTGACTCCACATTTATTGGAGCCACATCAAACTGAATTTGTGAAGGTGCAGTGACTGTGTCTTTAGCACCAGTTTGCACAGTGTGTGTACCCTGTGCATCCCCAAGGGTTTTATATTTCTTCTTTCTGAAATAAGTTTGGGGTGAGATTGTGTCCCTAAGCCTCTTGACCTGTGCTCTTGGTTGAGAGCTCTGTTCAATAGCTACATCCTTTTGGGAGGATGTAGCTAGAAATGAGCTTTTATCCTTTTTAATCACTGCAGTTTGTTGGGAAACTGTAGTTTGGCTAGGCTGGGAACCACTCAACTCTCCATCCTTATCCTTAGGGTTTCTTTTATGTTCACCCCTTCCCTCACCTAACTTGCTCACCTTCACACTCCCCTATTTGGTTTTGGTGGATTTTGCAACTGGCATCTTTTAAGAGATACCAGAGGGGGCTTTCTTTGATTTGGGTTTTGAAGTATTTGCAGGTTTGGTAGCTTGGGTAGGCAACTGTTGGGTTATTGACACAGTTGTCATAGCCACACTAGAAATTAAAGAAACTTGTGAGGTTGGAATAGCAGGGATAGATGAACTTACCTCACTTACCTGAGGTGCTTCCATTGCAGGAAAATAGAACAATGGCACCTCCTTGTGATGATTGGCCCTGTTCAAATATGTAATGAGCCTTCTCTCTTAAACCCAACAATCTAATTTGTTGTTAGGGTTCTCAAGCACAATACCCTCAGAGAGATGGTTAGCTAACATCATAAAAAAACTAGCATAATACACATTCTTTCCTCTCTTATTTAACTCTCCTAGTTTGAAACCCAACTCAAACAAAACAAGGTCACTGAAATTATAGAGCTTATCCGTAACTAGCATGTAGAGCATGTTAAGCATGGAGATATTAACTGAATCAAAATTACCGACTTTACCTGAAAAGACCTTTGTCACTATATCACACATAAAACTTCATTCTTTCCTAAGGTCCAGTCTCCTAATGTCACTTAACTTAAAAGTAGAAAGAGCATAGTTCATGGAATTAAGCATATTGATTATGTCAGTGTCAGTGTGTGGTGAGGTCACAGTGTTATCAGGAATCTTGAAACATGCTTTTATAACATCACTACTGATACAGAATTCCTTACCTTTAATGGTGAGTGTGATTGTCTTATCTGTTGAATTGTATGTAGCAGTGGTATACATCTCTTTAACAACTTCACAAAAGATTGTGGGTGATTCCAGCATGGCATAGCTAAGCTTGCAATTCTTCACAAAGTCCATCATCTTGTGATAGTCACCAGATTGCTGAATACCCTTGTTTACTAGTGCAGTGAAATTGTTCTTCTCATAAATAAACCCAGTTTGAGACATAATCTTGACAACGGGCGCCATTGTTAGAGAATGAGAGCTTGAAGAGAGAGAGTAAGTGCTTTAAAAGAGAAAGAAATTGGAGCAGTTGATTTGAGAATGATAAAAGAAAAGCAATTGAAAAGAAATAAGCTTTTATACTATTTCAAAAATAACTGCTAAAAATAATAAAGTAAAATAAAGTAACCAATGAAAATTGCCTAAAATAACCGTTTAAAGAAAATAAACTGAAAAAAAAATTCCACCCATTATCCGTCGTGTCATGCTTACAAACTGTAAGTATACTCGATGGATAATGTTCAGGAAATTAACGGCTGAGATTAAGACAATTCGACGGATGAGGATAAACTGTTATCCTTCGAGTCATAAAATATTCCAGAAAATAATTGATTTTTATTAGTAAATAGTATACCGA
Source organism: Apium graveolens (assembly GCF_009905375.1). Lineage (NCBI taxonomy): Eukaryota > Viridiplantae > Streptophyta > Magnoliopsida > Apiales > Apiaceae > Apium > Apium graveolens. Next base: position 43,070 of record NW_027417254.1, on the reverse strand, counting down.
CGGATGATCAAACTCGATGGATAAAGATCATCCGTCGAGATGTAAATTTTGACTTAGCCAAAATTTCATCCAAGACTGAAAAATCAATTAAATTTTTGGCTGCATTACAACTTGCAAATTATCTCATAAAGATTTAAGAATAATTAAGCATACCTAACTCACTTACCAACCTTGAAAAGGTGGATTCATCCAGTGGCTTGGTAAAAATATATGTAAGCTGCTTCTCACTTGGAATAAAATGTAGTTCCACAATACCATTCATTACATGTTCCCTAATGAAGTGGTACTTGATGTCTATGTGCTTTGTCCTTGAATGTTGTACTGGATTTTCAGTGATGGCAATTGCACTTGTTTTATCACAGAAGATAGGAATCCTTTCAACTTGCAGACCATAGTCTAGCAATTGATTTTTCATCCATAAAATATGTGCACAGCAACTGCCAGCAGCAATATATTCTGCTTTAGCTGTAGAAGTAGAAACCGAATTTTGCTTTTTACTGAACCAGGACACAAGCTTGTTTACTAGAAATTGACAGGTTCCTGTTGTACTTTTCTATCAATTCTATAACCTGCATAATCTGCATCTGAATAACCAGTTAGATCAAAACCAGAATCTCTAGGGTACCAAATGCCAAGTTTTGGGGTTCCCTTCAGATATCTAAAAATTCTCTTAATAGCTATTAAGTGAGATTCTCTAGGATCAGCCTGAAATCTAGCACATAAACATGTAGCAAACATTATATCTGGCCTACTAGCTGTTAAGTACAGAAGTGATCCAACCATGCCCCCATAACTTGAAATATCCACAGACTTTTCAGTAGTGTTTAATTCAAGCTTAGTTGCAGTAGTCATGGGAGTTTTTGCAGATGTGCAATCCATTAGATCAAACTTCTTTAAAAGGTCAAAAATATACTTAGTTTGACTAATGAATATTCCATCGCCAACTTGCTTAACTTGCAAACCAAGACAATAAGTTAGTTCTCCCATCATACTCATTTCATACTTACTTTGCATCAATTTGGCAAACTTTTTGCAAAGTTTCTCATCTGTAGAGCCAAAAATAATGGCATCTACATAAATTTGAACAAGTATACCAGAGCCATTTACATTTCTAAAGAATAAAGTTTTATCTATAGTACCTCTTGTGAAATGATTTTCCAAAAGGAACTTTGATAAGGTGTCATACCAGGCTCTAGGTGCTTCCTTCAATCCATAAAGTGCTTTCAAAAGATAATAGACATGTTCTGCAAAATTTGGACCTTCAAAACCAGGTGGTTGACTGACATAGACTTCCTCCTCCAAATCTCCATTCAGAAAGGCACTTTTGTCATCCATTTGATAGACCTTGAAATTGGCATGGGCTGCATAGGCTAAGAAGATTCTGATGGCTTCAATTCTTGCAACAGGAGCAAATGTTTCATCAAAATCTATTCCTTCTTGTTAACAATAGCCCTTAGCAACCAATCTAGCTTTGTTCCTGACTACTATGCCATTTTCATCCATCTTGTTTCTGAATACCCATTTGGTGACTATTGGATTCTTTCTTTTAGGCTTGGGCACCAGCTTCCATACATTATTCCTTTCAAATTGATTTAGCTCCTCCTGCATAGCTAAAATCCAATCAGGATCCAACAAAGCTTCTTCTACCTTCTTTGGTTCTTTCTTGGAAAGAAAGCTGCTGTATAGACATTCTTCTTGAGTTGCTCTCCTGGTTTGAACTCTAGAAGAAACATCACAAATTATGAGCTCAAATAGGTGATCTTTTGTCCATTTCCTTTATTGATGTAGATTAGCTCTAGATGAAGAGGTCTCATTTTTGTCTTGATGTGTGATTGAGTTTTGATTGTTAGAAACTCCCCCTGAGTTTGTGGATCTTTGATTTGAGAAAGGGGAACTTTCTATAAGTGATCTATCTTGACTTCCTGCTCCTTTTGATAACCCGGCGGATGGTGAATTTTGAGTACCGACGGATGGAGCGGGTTGCCTTCCGACGGATAAGGCAGATTGTCTCCCGACGGATGAAGCATTTTTTAATTCGACAGATGTTGAATTTTGTGTTTCATTTGTAGTAGATTTTTCTGCATTATCCTTTGATCATGTTTCTTGATCACTTTTATCATCACTGTCATCACTAACTATCTCCATATTGTCGAATTTGAGGCTCTCATGGTAATCTCCATCTTGAAATCCTTCAATATTTTTATCATCAAACACAACATGTATTGATTCACAACAATGTTGGTTCTTAGATTATAGACTCTATATGCTTTACTAACAGCATATCCAACAAAAATTCCTTCATCTGCTTTAGCATCAAACTTCCCAGTTTGATCAGTTTGATTTCTCAGAATATAGCATTTGCAGCCAAAGGCATGAAGAAAATTTTAGAGTTGGTTTCTTGTTCTTGAACAATTGATAGGGAGTCATGCATCTTGCTTGATTAACCAGAGAAATATTCTGAGTGTAGCATGTAGTATTTACAGCTACAGCCCAGAAATATGTTGGCAGTTTAGATTCTTCAAGCATTGTCCTGGCAGCTTCAATAAGTGATATGTTCTTCCTTTCCACTACTCCATTCTGTTGTGGAGTTCTTGTTGCTGAAAACTCATGCAGAATCCCATTTTCCTCACAAAATGCTCTCATGACAGAATTCTTGAACTCAGTTCCATTGTCACTCCTGATTCTTTTAACCTTGAAATCAGTATGATTATTGACTTGCGTAATGTGATTGATGATGATTTCACTAGCCTCATCTTTAGACTTTAGGAAATATGTCTAAGAGAACTTTGAGAAATCATCTATAATTACTAGGCAAAATCTTTTCTTTGAGATGGACAACACATTGACTGGTCCAAACAAATCCATGTGTAGCAGTTGCAAAGATTCTTCAATTGTTGAATCAAGTTTCTTCCTGAATGATGCTTTAATCTGCTTCCCTTTTTGGCAGGCATCACACAATCCATCCTTAGAAAAATCCACTAGAGGAATGCCTCTAACCAGTTCTTTCTTTACTAGCTCATTCATGGTCTTGAAGTTTAAATGGGATAGCTTCTTGTGCCATAGCCAACTTTCATCCTAACTTGCTTTACTGAGAAGACAAGTAACAGATTCTGCATTAGATGAGTTGAAATCAGCTAGGTACACATTTCTTTTTCTCACACCAGTGAGAACCACTTTGTTGCTTCTTTTGTTAGTCACAACACAGGCTTCTGAGTAGAAGGTTCCTGAGTTGCCTTTATCATAAAGCTGGCTGATACTCAACAAATTGTGTTTGAGACCATCCACTAAGGCAACCTCCTCAATGATGACACTGTCCTTTGAAATCAAGGCATAACCCACATTATAACCCTTGCTGTCATCTCCAAAAGTAATACTTAGGCCAGCTCTCTCCTTTAACTCTGTGAGCAGGGTAGAATCACTAGTCATGTGTCTTGAACAACCACTATCCAAGTACCAAAGATTCAATTTGTTTCCCTGCACACATCAAAATTAAATCAAGTTGATTTTGGTTCCCAAGTTTCCTTGGGTCCTGCCTTGTTGGCTTTCTTTTTCTATTTCTTAGGCTTTATCTCATTTGACTTGGGGATATCAGATTCATCCTTAATCATTTGAGTTGGGCCTTTGAAACCATTTATTGCAACAAAATTATCATGCATATTATAATTGACAGGGAATGGCATGCTATTGGTGAACATGTTATTCCAGTAAGGCATGCTAAATGGCATTTGTGGCATACTAAATGTAGCATAATAAGGATTAGGTGCAAATGGCATATTAGCAAACTGTGCATTCATATTCTGTGTAGACATATCATTCATAGGCATGGGAGGCATGGCATTTATGTTGGGAAAGTGAGGTGGCACAGACATGGAAGTAGGCATGACAGATTTGCAATTAACAGACAAATGATTTACACTACCACACTTGACACAGATTTTTTGTAGGAGCATATTTATCAGGTGTGTAGTTATTGTGTTTGTTAATCCCTACTTTACCATTTCTATTATTTTTCTTTTTAGCCTCTGTTTTCACCTCAATCTTTTCAAGTCTGTCACTTAACTGTTTGACAGTCATGTGACCAACATTAGCCTTTTCCCTTTTCTTAACTTGACTCGATTCCCCTGGAATAAATTTCTTGGAAACAGATCCATACTTTTCATTCAACTTAACAAGTTTGGCTTTACTGATAGGCTTGCTTACAACCGACGGATGAGGATTTTCATCACTCGACGGATAACCCTTTTGGTTATCCAACGGATGACCCTTATCATCCGTCAAGTCTACATTTGTTAGCACTCCATCCACCAAATTTGGTTCTAGTTTCTCCTTGTTCTTTTTCCTAGCTGCATCACAGAAGGACTCGATTCCTTGAACTTTGGTGATTTGAGCATGGACATCTCTAGATGTTTTCCATGCCTTAATCACCCCTTGTTCACGCTCGAGCTGCTTCTTCAAAATTTCTTCTTTCTTCAAGGACTCAGTTAATACCTCCTTGGCAATCTTACACTCAATTCTTAGTTTTTCACACTCAATGAACTGAGACTCTAGCACATGATTTCTCTCACTCAAAAAAAATTGTTTTCTTTGATTTTAGCATTTTCTTTAGTAAGAGACTTAAGTGTAACACGCAAATGATATAATAACGTAGACATGCCATTTATAGCATCATTACACTCAGCTTTAGATAAATATGCAAGGTTTGTAGTAATTACCTGATTACTTGAAGAACTTGTTTCTGTTTCATCAGACTTGGCCATTAGGGCTAGATTGACATAGCTGACATCTTCATCTTCATCCAGACCATCTGCTGCCCAGTCAATTTCTTGTGTAATGAAAGCCCTTTCCTTTTGTTTGAGCAGCTCAAAGTATTTTTGCTTATAATCCACAGGCTCAAACTTTTTCTTGCTGGAATCTGACTTTCTACACTCACTGGCAAAGTGCCCTGCCAAGCCACATTTGAAACATTTGAATTTTGATTTATCCACCATGTTTCTATTTGGCTTGGCTGCTCCAAAGTTCTTTTTGAACTTGAGCTTGGCAAATCTTCTGGAAAGAAATGCTAAATGTTCATCAATGTCTTCCATGTCATCTTGGCTCAAAGAATCTTCACTTTCTACTGCAAGCCCCTTGCCCTTGCTTTCACCGACCCTTCAAGTTGACTCAACAGCTTCCATCTTCATCTCCTTCTCCTTCTCTAACTCAGCAACTAGTGCAATGGACCCTCCTTTCTTCTTTCCTCTCTCCATCCTCTCATCTTGCTCTATTTCAAGCTCATAAGTTTTCAGGATGCCATACAGTCTCTCCAAAGTAAACTCCTTATAATCTTGTGAGTTTCTCAATGAGACTGTCATTGTTTTCCATTCCTTTGGAAGAGATCTAAGGAATTTTAGATTGGAGTCTTTTGTCTGATACACCCTTCCATGCAACTTTAAAGCATTTAGCAGTTTTTGAAACCTACTAAAAATGTCAGTGAGAGACTCACTTTCTTCATTATGATAATGCTCATATTGCTGAATCAGTAGCTGCATCTTGTTTTCTCTAACTTGCTCAGTGCCATCACAGATGATCAGTATTATATTCCAAACATCCTTGGCAGTGTTGCAGTTGATAATGTTGTCAAAGATATCACCATCAACTCCATTAAACAGGATATTCATTACCTTTTTATCCTTCCTGACTTGTTCAATATCAGGATCAGGCCATTCATGCCTTGGCTTGGGGACATATGGCTCATTTCCAGTTGTAGCTCTCATTGGTACATGAGGGTCTCTTTCTATGCATTCCACATAGGCCTCATCTTGAGAAAGTAAATGAAGATGCATCTTTGCCTTCCAATGATGGTAATTATCTTTATCCAGAAAAGGAATCTTGACTCTAACATCCTTCTAGTTCATCTTGCTGTATTGTTTTGATCTTTAAACTCTTTATTCTTCAAGAGCTTGCTCAGATACCAATTGTTAGTCCCTTAACAATGTAATAAGAATTACAGAAGAGGGGTTGAATGGAATTCTTGAAACTTTTTCTTGAATAAAAATGTTCTAACTCAAATATATATATAAGTGTGAATTGATTAGCAGAATGCGGAATAGTTACTTGAAATGAATCAAACACAAGTAATTAAAAACAAGAGTCTTTAAAAACTTTCTAGTGGATTTGAATAATTCCACCAGAGATATATAATATATATCGAGAGAACTCTATATGCAAAAAGCTCACAGCTGCTTACAAAATGATAACAACTAAGAATGTGAGAAATGCTAAGAATACAGTTTACAAATGTTTCTCTCTATCTGTCTTAGTTTCTTAGTTCCTTAGTTACTATTCTATTTGCTGCTTCTTGGTTTATATATCACCAAGATTACAAAGTAATAAGACAGGATAATAAAACAAAAACTATCAAGTCTAATACAATGCTACTTCATTACTCTATTCCAGCATCTTTGAATATCTTCATAATAGCATGGAAATGGAAAAGCTTCTTTGTTCTCGAAAACCCAGTTGAATAGGCTACCACATTCCATGTGCATACACTCGACGTATGTGACTGTGTTGTCACTGTCAACAGATATTGAATTCTTTATCCGTCGGGTTCATGATCATCCGTCGAGTTATTGATCATCCGTCGGGTTGTTGATCATCCGTCGAATTCATTGTTGTATATCCGTCGGGTAGCAATCAAGCACTAGACTTCATTTCATCTATGCAGAATTACAAGACATCATCTATGTACAATTAATCAGCCTATTCTGCATATCTAGTTAAAGTCAACATGACTTAGGTACTACTATAGATTCTAAACAAAGTGTATGCAGAAACGTGCTACAGACTTATTGATACATAAGCTACTCACTCGATGGATAATAAATCATCATCCGTCGGGACTATATTGAGTCATCCGTCGGGACTATAATCCTTATCCGTTGAGTGCTACATTTTCACTAAGTAAAATCTACCAAGGTGTATTGTTAATGAAATCATCAAGTTCACAACATATACACAACAATTTTTAAATCTTCCGTTCCATCACAGGAACCATAAACCATTTGTCCCGTTACGGGGACCCAAAATCACTTATTCCGTTACGGGAACCATAAAACCTCATTCAGATATAAAAGTATTGGTTGATCCCTGGTAAGACAGCTGATCAGGCTATCTCCATAGGACAACTATATATTGGCCATCCTATCAAATTTGTTTCGGAACTCAGAGACTAGCTAGGTCTCCGTCACGCTGGACAACTCTTGATTATCCTGGATCCGACCTCTACATTCAGGCCCTTCAATTGGAACCTTGCGGAGCTTGTCGACTGATCACTATATTATCTTTAGTCCAATGCCGTCTCTCGGGCCTTCCGACTAGAACCTATAGAGTCGAAATACCCTGATTTAGACATTCGATTATGCTTGACATATCCTCGCTATTAATCTACTCGTACGCTAACAAAACCCGACTCGTAACATACACAATTTTGTAATACACGCATCAGTTAGGGTTCACGTTCTCGAAAATTGGTTCGGTATTCATTTTCAGAAAATACGTATACTCGTCATTGTACAAAATTAGGGTTTTTGGTTTTTGACAAAACATTCGAGCACAACATACCATCAAGTTTTGTATAAAGTATTTATATATATATATTCGCTCGATGTCCCGATAATTATTGGATACGCTCCCGTATTTCCGTAATTTAATCTCCAGGAAATCGGGCAGCACTCCCTTTATTTATCGGACTATCTCATCGAACATTTTGACGTCAAACCAAGTCAATTACCACAACCAAATTCACAACAACAACAATCCATAATCAGCCCAATTCACAATCCAAACACTGGGACGACTATAATAATAATACCTTACTATTCGCTTTGAAAGTATTTTTTACAACTGATTCATTTATTATTATTTATTTACATTAGGACTCAGAATCGCGTCATCACAGTCCACCATCGGCTCGCCAAGGCTCATCGCCGACGGCGATAAAATTCGCGGGTGCCCGATTAGTTTCGGGTTTCCAATGCGTATTTCATTAATTAAATTATTAATTATTCATGCTCGATAAATTTTATTTCACGAAGCGGCAACAAATGTCTTCTTTTGCAGCCTCACTTGCAGCTATATATTCTATTTCCGCTGTGGAGTCATCCGTTGTAGACTGTTTGGAACTCTTCCAACTAATCGCACCACCATTCAGAGTAAATACGTACCCTGACATGGATTTGCTATCATCACTTTTTGATTGAAAACTAGAGTCAGTATAACCCTCTATTTTCAACTCAGATCCACCACCAAAAAAAAGAAAAATATCCTTAGTCCTTCGCAAGTACTTAAGGATGTTCTTCACTGCTTTCCAGTGGTCTTCACCTGGATTGGACTTATATCTGCTCGTCACACTGATTGAATAAGCAACATCAGGCCTAGTACATAACATCACGTACATGATAGATCCTATTGCTGAAGCATAAGGAATCTTACTCATATGCTCTCTTTCCTCAGGTATCTTAGGAGACATCTTTTCGGAAAGGGACACTCCATGGCTCATCGGTATGAGACCTCTTTTGGAGTTTTCCATGCTAAACCTTTTAAGCACTTTCTGGATATATGTACCCTGGGTAAGACCTATCATTCTTCTAAATTTATCTCTATAGATCTTCATACCGATAATGTAGGATGCTTCTCCCAAGTCCTTCATAGTGAAGTTCTTTGATAGCCACACTTTGACTGATTGCAGCATCGGTATGTCATCCACATACAATACAAGAAATGTTACCGCGCTCCCACTAACCTTCTTGTAGACACATGGTTCATCTATGTTTTTGATAAAACCAAACTCTTTGATTGTCTCATCAAAATGGATGTTCCATCTACGAGAAGCTTGCTTTAAACCATATATGGTTCGCAGTAGCTTACACACTAGGTGTTCATTTCCCTTGGAAAAAAACCCTCTAGCTGTGTCATATGCACTTCTTCTTCAAGTTTCCCATTGAGGAAGGCCGTTTTCACGTCCATTTGCTAGATCTCATAGTCGTAGTAAGCAGCAATCGCAAGCAAAATCCGAATTGATTTTAACTGGGCTACAGGCGAAAAAGTTTCATCAAAGTCAATCCCTTGCCTTTGTCTGAATCCTTTTGCCACGAGCCTGGCCTTATAGGTCTCCACCTGGCCATCTGCTCTGATCTTTCTCTTGTATACCCATTTGCACTCAATAGGCTTCACACCCTCAGGTGCTTCAACCAAAGTCCATACTTGGTTGGTATACATAGATTCCATTTCGGATTTCATGGCACTTTGCCATTTCTCTGAGTCAACACTACTCATAGCCTCATTATAGGTCATAGGGTCGTCATCATCAATGATTGACAACTCATTGTCATTCTCAATGACAAGGCCATAATACCTCTCAGGTTGGCGAGACACTCCCCCTGACCTACGAATGGGCTGTTCCACAGAAGATTGTTCAGTCTGAACAGGTGTTTCCACTTGACTCGTAGTAATTTGTGCTTCTTGAACTTCATCAAGTTTAATTTTGCTCCCACTGTTTCCTTCAAGGATAAACTGCTTTTCAAATAAGGTAGCATGTCTGGAGACAAACACCCTATGATCGGTGTAAAAGCAATACCCTAAAGTCTCTTTAGGATATCCCACAAAACTACATTTTACGGATCAAGATTCCAGCTTATCTGAGTCAACTTTCTTGACATAAGCTGGACATCCCCAAATCTTAACGTGTTTAAGACTCGGTTTCCTTTCTTTCCATATCTCATATGGAGTTTGAGGAACAGATTTGGAAGGCACCTTATTCAGTAAATACGTTAAAGTTTCCAATGCATAACCCCACAGGAATACTGGAAGTTTCGCATAGCTCATCATGGACCGAACCATGTGTAACAAAGTTCGATTTCATCTTTCAGATACCCCATTCAACTGTGGAGTATATGGAAGAGTCCACTGGGAGACTATACCATTTTCTTTGAGATAATCTAGAAACTCTCCATTCAAGTATTCACCACTTTGATCTGATCGAAGAGTTATAATACTATGTTTGGTTTGTTTCTCCACTTCATGCTTATATTCTTTGAACTTTTCAAAGGCTTCAGACTTGTGTTTCATCAAATACACATATCCGAATCTAGATTGATCATCTATGAAAGTAATGAAGTATGAAAATCCACCCATGGCTTGCGTAGACATTGGTCCACATACATTAGTGTGTACCAATCCTAGAAAATCTGCAGCCCTCTCTCCATGTCCACTAAATAGAGATTTGGTTATTTTACCCAATAGACAAGACTCGTATGTAGGATATGATTCAAAATCAAAGGGGTCAAGTAACCCTTCCTTATGCAATGTTCGCAGTCTATTTTCACTAATATGACCAAGTCTATAGTGCCACAAAAAAGTGAGATTTTCATAATCCCTTCTTCTTTTATTAGTATGTTCAATTTGTAGTAAATTATGCTCTACGTCACATACATACAGACCATAATTTAAAATACCACTTCCATAAAGAACGTTATCTCTAAGAATTGAACATTTATTATTCTGAATAACAAATGAAAATTCAGCCAAGTCTAACATGGGAATAGAAATAATACTCCTCACAATCGAGGGAACAAAATAACAATTATTTAAAACAATAGTCTTGCCCGTAGGCATATGTAAATGAAATGATCCTACAGCTTCAGCAGCAACTCTTGCTCCATTTCCTATCCGTAGAATCATCTCCTCTTCCTCAAGGGTCCTACTTCTCCTTAGTCCCTACAACAAATTACAAATATGAGAACCACAGGCGGTATCTAATAACCAAGTAGAAATTTGATTTAATGACATATTCACTTCAATCATGAACATACTTGAAACAGAAGCGGTAGTCTCACTACCCTTCTTCTTCTTCTTTTTCAATTCTGCAACGTAAACCTTGCAGTTCCTCTTCCAATGCCCCACCTTATTACAGTGGAAGCAAACAGCTTTACTTTTGGGGTCTTCAGCTTTTGGTGGAACAGGCTTTTTCTCACCTACTATCTTCTTCTTGGAAGGGTTCTTCTTCCTTTTCTTAGGATTGGAACCTTCACCAATTAGAAGAATAGAGCTCTTCTTAGGGGGAAAATTCGATTCCGCGGTCTTCAACATGTTGTGGAGTTCAGCCAGGCTGACATCCAACTTATTCATGTGTAAGTTCACAACAAACTGCGAAAACGAACCCGGAAGTGATTGCAAGACCAAATCTTGGCTCAGTTCCCCATCCATGGCAAAACCAAGTTGTCCAAGACGTTCAATCAAATTGATCATCTTAAGTACATGGTCATTCACAGATGATCCCCCAGACATCCTACAACCGAACAGCTCCTTCGATATCTCATATCGAGCTGTCCTCCCTGCCACATCATACAACTCTTGTAGATGCATAAGGATAGTGTGAGCATCCATATGCTCATGCTGCTTTTGTAGCTCAATGTTCATGGAAGCTAGCATGATGCATTGAGCAACATTTGCATCATCTATCCACTTACGATACACAACATGTTCATCATTATGAGCATCGTTAGCAGGTTCAATAGGCTTAGGTGAGTCAAGCACATATTCCAGCTTCTCAACCCTGAGAACAATTCTCAAGTTTCGAAGCCAGTCAGCAAAATTAGGACCAGTCAACTTGTAAGCATCTAGTATACTCCGGAGTGATAGTGCAGAAGACATAACGTATATAGTAAATCTGTAAATGATGAACACATAACAACACTTAGCAAATATTCAATTTCATTACAAAACACTATATGAATTGGGTCTTTATTCATAAGTGGCTCCCACTAGTTTATCTAATTTATACAACCCCCTTAAGTGAAAAATTCAGCATTCATAATGCTAGTGGGAATAGGGATCCTACATTCCATCACACAACCTCGGCTGTAGCACGAAACGTCATATGTTGTTCAATAGGCAGACAACTCTTGTCATTTACATCTTATGTTATTCCCTAATAAAACTTTAGCCTCTTGAATAATTGAGTCACGGCTGTAGTATGACAGACTCAATATTCTAAGTCAAGTCTAACCCAACATTTTGTACAATTGAATCAGTCTCCAATGGCCCACGGCTGCAGCACGTAAAGACCTTTAGATTCTAATTCAATGTACACATCTCTATATAATAGACAATTATTTCTTATTTCAAAATCAAAGCCCTCAGCTGTAGCACAAAATGACAATGATTTAAAAATAAGAACTACTTTCTACCATGTTGGAAGGCTATGACCGACACAAGCTCGTTGTGTCATTGGCCAATTACTACTTAATATTATTTAATTTTAGAGGGATTATCTTATGTTACAATCATAATCATATTATAAAGAGATTCTTCCTTTTAAATTAAATATTTCAAATCAATAATCGATAATCAGATGATTCCCAGATCGGGGGGAGCATTATTAAGAGTCGTCACTTAATACCCCTTTCTTATAGATCGAAATATGCTTTTGACAGAATCATCCTTTCTCTCAATATTGAAAATTCATATTTAATTACGTGTTTCATAAACACAAGAATCTCATGATTGTATTCATAATATTATTGTTAAGGCAAGAAACGATTCCTATTATAGATTTTCTAGAGCACGCCTTATTTTGATTTAAGTTCACCTAAATCTATCATCGCATGGTAAACATAGGCATATATCTCATATATAAAAAATAAATAAACAAGTAAGCATGCAAGCAATATCATGTCACACATTGATATAATGATGTATGGATTTATTATAGCATTTAAAAGCAATTAAAACAATTAAAACATGCTTTAAAACACTTTCGGGAATATAAACAGTTCAAAACTTTTATATAAAAAATATTTGAACACTCCATTAGATCCGTCTCGGAAAAACGAATCCAACGATATATTGCACGCCCAAAACGGAGTTACGAAACTCCCAGAAAATCAAATTTAATATAGACAAAGGGCTGTAACGCATTACAGGAATTCGTTACACCCCTGTAACGCATTCGGGTAATGCGTCATTACAGGAATTCGTTACACCCCTGTAACGCATTCGGGTAATGCGTTACAACCCTATTAAGCCATTAACAGGTGTAACGCATCCCGTGAATGCGCAACAGGGTGTAACGCATTCACGGAATGCGCGACACCCCTCCCGCGCGTGCCCCTTACGCGCCTAGGGCGCCGACCGTTGCAGAAATCAGTTTTTTTTCTTTCTACCGTTTCTTCCTGCCGTTGCTGACTTGCTATTACAAAAAAAATAGTAACCCCTTTTCCCTTTACTCCCTTCTTAATAACTCTTTATTAATTTTTATTATTATTTTAATTTTACTATTAACAAATTAATTAACAATTAATTAATAAATTAATAAAAATCAAAATAATATAATTTCTTAAATCAGGCAGTAGCAGAAAATTATCAAGTCAGCCATGGGTCCTTGTGCAAATTTTAATCATAATTATTCACATGTATAATTATTTCATGAATTTTTAATTAAAATAATTTTAAAAAATTCATAACAAATAATCTACACATCACAAAACTATGAAAAAAATACCTAGATGATCTAAAACACTTGTAGAACCCAGATCAGTAGTCAAGATATTATGCAAAAATTATTTTGATTTAATTAATAATTAAATCTAAATAAACTTGCAAAAATCATAACAAATCCATACATGCATTAAAAAAATCTGAATTTTTTTATATAAATCTCTATATGCAAAACCTAGCTCTGATGTCAATGAAGGAATTTACGGATGAGCGGAAGCGTGATATAACATTTATTCCGTAAAAACCATATACCGCACATATAGAAAAACATATAAAAGGGAAAAACTGAGGAATCGTAACCATACCTTGTGACTCGAATCTTTATAAAAATGGAGTGCTAGCAGTTGCTCCTCAGTGTGTGAAGCACTCTACCGGTATCCACCAAGAACGATCCTCTTCGATGAACCTTTTATAAAACTGAGCTTTTATAAAAATGGAGTTTTTGGGAGAGAGAGAGAGAGGAAGAAGATGGAGGCTAGGGTTTTCACAAAACCAAAATTGTGTAAATAGAATGAGCCATCTCATTCTATTTATAGGGCTCTCCTAGGGTTAAAAATATATATATTTATATATATAAATATTAACCCCCCACATTTTATCTGTATAAAATGCTTTAATAATAATTAAAACTATTTTAATCAATATTTCTTTTTCTAAACTATTTAGAAAATAATTCTCTCTCTCATTATTTCATCAAAGAAAATATTCTTTTATGGTGTGACCCTGTAGGTTCAATATTATGCTGGTAGTAGAAATAAATAATAATAAAATTTTATTAATTATTTACATGAATAATAAAATTCACTAAATATAATTAACTGATTAATTATATTTATTCTACATCGTGAGTGATGCTTCTCAACATATCGCGACTATCCGGATAATATGAATTCACTGCTTAAAATACCAAGAACCTGTCAATGACTAGTTACCGTACAATGAATTCTTTCTACCCTTACAATATCCCGATTAAATACAAGGCATGGATCTCGTGTCAGGCCTATCAAATTTAATCATATGATTTCTTATTCATAATGCAAAGTTCATATCAATGCAAATTAGAAACTCCTTTCTAATTTATACACTCTGGCCAGAGATTCCAGAACTCGCATACTCAGAATAAAATAGGATATTCTCTTCTATACTGGAAGGGGTAGATCCTCTATTGACGTTAACTATCTCTGTACACAAATCCCTATGCTCAGAATAGACCTAATGGATGTCCTTGAGACAAAGGACTAAACCAAAGCACAGTTCATTATATACAAGATAACTTTAATGATCTCAAGTCTAAGGACACTTGTACAACTATCACTCAGTGAACAATTATTGACACGTGAGTAATCTCCATTAGTTGTTCAACTTATCGAGTCATGTTCAGTGAACTTATTCCCTAATAAGCACCTACATACTAGCTATAGTGTCACCACACAAATGCCTATGAGAACAGACATCTTCCTGAAGGGAGAAAGCATAGTATGTACCAATATTTGCGGATCCACTAACATCCGATTAGTTATCTTATGATCAGGAACTGTTTAAGTCTAGAGTTGTCGTCTTCGAGATCTCACGATTATAATCTCATTATAATTCTAGAAGCTTTACTCTAAACTAAGGAACATCTTATTTAAAACACTTTAAATAGATAAAGCCCATAATAAAACAAAATAAGTCTTTTATTAATTTTAATGAAATCAAATAGGAATACAAGAAATTTCTTCCTAACTCATCATATATGATTGGATTTAGGACAAACACTTTCAATCTCCCACTTGAACTAAATCCAATCACCCTGGTATCTAATACCCATCTTCTCTTTATGATGATCAAAGTGAATCTGAGACAATGACTTTGTGAGTGGGTCTGCTACGTTGTTATGTGTGTCAACTCTCTCAATCTTGACATCTCCTCTTTCAATGATTTCCTTAATCAAATGAAAGCGTCGCAAAACATGTTTGGAATTTTTATGAGACCTAGGTTCCTTAGCTTGCGCTATTGCTGCGTTGTTATCACAATACAACACAATAGGCTCTTCAATGCTAGGAACAACTCCCAACTCAGAAACAAATTTCCTTATCCAAACGGCTTCTTTTGCAGCCTCACTTGCATCTATATATTCTATTTCCGCTGTGGAGTCAGCCGTTGTAGACTGTTTGGAACTCTTCCAACTAATCGCACCACCATTCAGAGTAAATACGTACCCTGACATGGATTTTCTATCATCACTTTCTGATTGAAAACTAGAGTCAGTATAACCCTCTATTTTCAACTCAGATCCACCACCAAAAACAAGAAAAATATCCTTAGTCCTTCGCAAGTACTTAAGGATGTTCTTCACTGCTTTCCAGTGGTCTTCACCTGGATTGGACTGATATCTGATCGTCACATTGATTGAATAAGCAACATCAGGCCTAGTACATAACATCGCGTACATGATAGATCATATTGTTGAAGCATAAGGAATCTTACTCATACGCTCTCATTCCATAGGTGTCTTAGGAGACATCTTTTCGGAAAGGGACACTCCATGGCTCATCGGTATGAGACCTCTTTTCAAGTTTTCCATGCTAAACCTTTTAAGCACTTTCTGGATGTATGTACCCTGGGTAAAACCTATCATTCTTCTAGATCTATCTCTATAGATCTTCATACCGAGAATGTAGGATGCTTCTCCCAAGTCCTTCATAGTGAAGTTCTTCGATAGCCACACTTTGACTGATTGCAGTATCGGTATATCATTTCCTATAAGAAGTACGTCATCCACATACAATATAAAAAATGTTATCGCGCTCCCACTAACCTTCTTGTAGACACATGGTTCATCTATGTTTTTGATAAAACCAAACTCTTTGATTGTCTCATCAAAACGGATGTTCCATCTACGAGATGCTTGCTTTAAACCATATATGGTTCGCAGCAGCTTACATATAGGTGTTCATTTCCCTTGGAAAGAAAACCTTCTGGCCTTGTCATATACACTTCCTCTTCAAGTTTCCCATTAAGGAAGGCCATTTTCACGTCCATTTTCCAGATCTCATAGTCGTAGTAAGCAGCAATCGCAAGCAAAATCCGAATTGATTTTAACAGGGCTACAAGAAGCATAACAGAACAGTAACCAGGACTCAGACAAATGCAGCACAGCAAAATATATACATACGGTATTTGCATGTACACACGGCCAAGTCACGACAGTCACTAGAGAAAGGCAAGGACGCCGAAAAAGCTAACCAGGGGCGGGGAAGAAATGGGAACCAGAGGAAGAGAATGAGAGATCATCGAGAGAATTAAGAAAAAAATTAGAGCCTGCAAAGAGAGAGACATGAATTTGGGGGAGAAAGGATAAACACAGTCGTGTTTATCTAATTTAGAGTCGTATTTGTTCTATTTCCCCGACCCGTAATTTACTCCACAATTTGCTATTAGACGATACATTTTACGGATTAAACATTTTAAAACAATTCCAAATAATTCTCAAAATTTCCAAAATATCTAAAACTGATAATATACATTTTTTTAATTTTATATCTATTATGGATTAAAAACTAATATATATAATTGCTGTACTTATTACTAAGGAACGTGAGCTTCGAGGCTCGATTTGACTGCTCTTGTGTTTCGTGACTCAATCTGCCTTAACAAGATGCCTACGTACCTTGCTGATTGCCAAGGATCAAGTCAAAAAATGAAGTTCTGATCTGTGGGGTGAGGCCCCTTATATAGATATGGGAGTCCTTGAATTGGACTTGGTATAGGAGACTTGGTGGTCAAGTCTCTGAATTAGGATGGACTTAGGAGTCCTAGGAAGTAGGAAGCTGATTCCTTATCCTATGAGGTTCTTTGGAGGCCAATCTACAAGGATTTATATCCCCATTAGGACTTATCTTAATAGTTGTTTTTCTCCCTTATTAATTAATTACGAAATTAATAAATAATCAGGGTTTTGGGCCTTCTTTGTTCTATCAGACCTGATCTACATGTTAACCTATCTGGTCTGAATATCATACATCTTCTTATTGGGCCTAGCAGCCCACACCTTGTATAATCAATGTAATATTTAATTACACAACCATGATTTATTTATCCCTATCATTTGCCCCCCAACTTTTGGGAAAGAGAGACAAGGTTTTGACAGAAGTTAAGTTCATTTGTTCCCTTACAGGGTATCGTTTTTGCGTAAAGTATGGAGCGACCTACACATTTACAACGATTTACTTTTATTCCTTTTATTCAGGAATTATCTTAATTTTCAGGAATTTTTCCCTTAATTCTGGGATTTTTCATTAATTTCCAGGAACTTTTCCCTTAATTCTTGGATTTTTCCCTTAATTCTGAGATTTTTCCTTAATTTTCTAGATTTTTCCCTTAATTCTGGGATTTTCCCTTAATTTTCTGGATTTTAACCTTAATTTCTAGGTTTTTCCCTTAATTTCTGGGATTTATCCTTAATTTCTGGATTTATTCCTTATTTCTGAAAATATTAACATTTTTCAGAAAATATTTTAAGGAATTTCCTTTATTTTCCAGAAATTTTCCTCTTTTTTCATCCACCTTTTTTCCTCTTTTCTTTTTTTTTTCTTTTTTTTATACAGATTTCGACCAGGAATCCCATTCGACCAGGATCCTGGTCGAATTATCCTTCATTCAGCCCTAGTCGAAGGTGTTTCGAGGAGGATGGGTTCGAGCAAGAATCCTGGTCGAATTTCGGCCAGGATTTTCCCTATATTATTTTTTGAATTTTCGAGCAGAATGTTTTCGAGCAGGAAATTTCTGTTTCGGTCAGGATTTCCATTTTTGACCGAATTAACCCCCTTTTGTTTGCCCAGGTCGACAAAAATTCGGGCAAGGTCCATTCGATCAGGATTTTACCCTGCTTCCTGGTCGACAGGGTCAAGAAAAATATCTGAAACTATTCTGGCATTCTGGTCGAATAAAACAGTCATTTTCGACTAGGAATTTTTGGTCAGGATTCTTTTCTTGACCGAAATAGCTCCTTTTTTCAGCCCTGGTCGAAGGAAATTCGACCTCAATTCATTCGACTAGGATTCTATTGCAAGTCCTGATCGAATTGGGTCAGGAATATAAATATATATTTTTTGCATATACTTGGATTTGGGCCCATGAACTGGATCCTTTTGGGCTAACTTTTCAATTGGGCTTTGGTTCAAGGGCCTATTTTAAATTTATTCCAACATACGGGGCCTTAGCCATGGGCCTCTTTACCTGGGCTTTTGTATTTGGCCCTTAACTTTAATCAGTTGGGGCCTTTTCTGGGCTTATGCCTTGGTTCCGGGCTTCTCTCAATGGGCTTTCTCCTTTATTATTGAATCAGGCTGGGCTTTTTTAAACACTTGGGCCCTTAACTGGGCTTGAGTTTTTCTAGAATTGAGCCCTTTTTCTGAACCCAAATCCCAGGGTCCTCTAGGATTTTTCCAGATTCTTCCAGAATCTTTAAAAACTTAAGTTTTTCTTTTGATTTTTCGTGGATTTCTCTGGACAATTCAAGAACATTCTTAATTTTGGGCCCAAATGGGCTTTTTAAGGCCCATTATCCCCCCTCCTTGGCTATATAAAGGTGGGATGAGAGTGTGATTCCCTCACACCTCTCATTTCACCTCTCCACTCATTCTACAAACTTCTCCCCATCCTTTCTCAAGCTTTCTAACCTTCTCCTCTTTCAACTTCCCTCCCTTAGTTTTCCAGCCTCTCCTTTCGAGGTTTCAGGCTTTTTCCAGCTTTACTAATGGCTGACAAGAATTCCGAGAGGGCGGCGAAGATAGCCTCGGCTTCAAAACGAGGTAAGGATATCGAGATCCGTTCTTCATACATGTCTTTAATCGATATGATTAATACTAGTGGGGATGAATATCCCTCTACTGCTCATCTCGATTCTTTTAATCATTATAACACTTGGCACAACATTGATTTCGATAAATTAAATGCACATTATAATGTTCTTCCTCCTCTTAGATTAGTTCCTGTTTCTGGTGGTGACCGTACTTGCCACTGGAAATTGGACACTCTCTTTATTTATATAGATGCCCTTAATGCTGGGCTTAGGTTTCCTTTCCATCCCTTCATTCCTCATCTTCTAGTTGATTTACAAATCAACCCATGTCAGCTTCCTCCAAACGCTTGGAGGAACATTTTATGTTTTATGGTCTGCTGTCTTAGGGAAGATTTTCCCCTTTCTGTAGCTGTTTTTAGGAAGGTCTTTCAGTGCTATAATAGCTCTTCCAGTATTTGTGGTTGGGTCTATGTTAAGCAAAGGCCCAAATGTAAGCACATCTTTAACAGCGCCTCCATTCCCGATAGCAACCAAAATTGGAGGAATAGTTTCGTCGGGTTACGTTGGGAGAATGGCGACTGGGGCACACTCTTCAGATCTTCCTTCGGGAAGGTTAGTGATGGTAACCTCAAATCCATTCACTTAACTTCCGAGGAAACTACTATTTATAATGAGCTTACTCGGGATGACGACACTACTACCAGCTGGACTCTCTTAGAGGAGTTCTCCCTCATTCATATGGGATTATCCTCTATTTCTCAGCAGGGTATTTTTCTTCCCTTCTCAATTTTATTTCATTTCATGCATTATTAACTCCACTTATTTTATCTTTTTGTCTTATTTTGCAGCTGCTAAATAGATCAACGAGGACAATGTACCTCCCGGTGAAGAGACTGCTAGGATGAAAATAGCTCTCCTTGCAGGCCTTGACACTCGAGGAAAGGCCACGGAGCCTATCTTTTTGAGGAAACACAAGGAGCCCATGGGGGAGGCTTCAACTGAGGGAGCTGAGGGCCGCAGTGCTCCTATTGCTGTTGCTGCTACCGGCGCCTTCCAACCTTTCTGGGGATTCCGTCGAGGGGACTCCGTGGTGGGATCCACCGAACATGCCTGGGATTGGTCCTATCATGGCGTGACTCCCAAAGATTTCACTGACGTGGTTGCCACCCCTGACCTAGAGAGGATAAAGATCATGGGAGCTCAATCTTTGGCTTCGGTATGCCTCCCTCTCCTTTTTTTTGGACTTATCTTTCTTACTTTTAGCATTCAGTTGCCTTACATTTTATTTATTGTTTCTTTTCAGTCTAACGCCTATTTTCAAGGCGCTGTGAGGCAAGCCGAGTCATGGAAGCGGGCCTTTGACAAGGCTGACAATGCCCTCAGGAAGCAGCAGAAGAAGTATGCTGCTCTAGAGAAGAAGTTCAAGTGCAAGGAAGAAGAACTCGGAGAATCTAATGCCGAGCTGGTGGTACTTCGGGCTGAGAAGGATAAAGCTATAGACAACTATCTGGACTCGGAGGAGTTTTCCCACTCCATGAGGATTAGGGATGACTCAGTCTTCCCCGGGTTCTTTAGGACTGGTTGGGACACGGCCCTTGGGACCGTGAACGAGGCTTGTCCTGATATTAACCCGGCAGACTATGTCTGCCCTGATGACGAGGCTTTGCTACAGAGGTTTCGTACCCGAGTAGTTGTCTCGGATCACGTTCCTCAGGACCCGCTCCTTCCTTCTCCCGAGTCTTCTTCCAGGCCTGCTGAGGATGACAACTCTTCCTCCTCCTCCGAGACGACAGAGACATCCAGCGAGAGCGGAGGGGATGATGATATGGATGTCGAGGGCACCTCAGCTCCTTAGAGCTTTTCCAGCCCTGCGTGGCTTGTTTTCTTCATCTTATTTTTGAGACTTTATTTATCAAACTCTTGTAATATTTATTTGATCTACTTTATTTATCGGATTTTATGCTTGCATTTCATGCATTTGGTTTTACTTGCCTAGCCATAGACATTTAAACATATTTCGAAAACTTTATGAATTTTCATAAATTGTTTGGGATTCGTCCCTTATACAAGTCTTAATAAACTTCAAAATAAAACTAGAACATATAAATCCTAAGCAAGCAAAGCTTCAAGGTACTTTTCAACCTACTCGTCATCTTGACAAGTGAGAATCGTATTCAGTTGCCCTACACATAGTAAACCTTCAGGTTTTGTGCATGCCAAGTACTTGGGACTTCAAAACCATCCATAGTCTCCAGCTTGTAGGTTCCTCTACCTTGAACACTCTTGACTTTGTATGGCCCTTCCCAATTCGGGGCAAGCTTCCCTTTCTGTCCTATACCAGAAGCTTCTATCTTCCTCAAGACTAGGTCACCTTGTTTGAAAAACCTTTCTTTAACCCTTAGATTGTAGTAGAATGAAGCCTTTTTCTGATATTCTACTATCTTTGCATGTGCTTCATCTCGCACTTCATCAATTAAGTCCAGATCCAACCTTTGTGCTTCCTCATTTTCCTCAGCATTGAAAGCGTGAATCTTGGGAGAGAAATGTGATATCTCCATGGGAACAACTGCTTCTGCCCCATATGCCAACATGAAGGGAGTTGCTCCAGTCATGACTCTATAGGTAGTCCTATAGGCCCATAATATTGGAAGTATCTCATCCACCCAATTATTTCTTGATTTCTCGATCCTCTTCTTTAGTCCATCCAGGATTATTCGATTTGCTACCTCCGCTTGCCCATTGGCTTGCAGGTGAGCCACAGAGGTGAACCGTAATTCAATTTCATTTTCTTCACAGTACTTCTTGAATTCCTCGTTGTTGAATTGTGTTCCGTTGTCGGTGACTAGGATACGGGGAATTCCATATCGGCACATAATATTTTCCCACAGGAATTGTGCAACCTGCTTAGTTGTGATCTTGGCCAAGGGTTTGGCTTCAATCCACTTGGTGAAATAAGCAATGACTACAATCAGAAACTTCCTTTGTGCCGAGGCCATAGGGAAAGGCCCCAGAATATCCATTCCCTACATAGCAAAGGGAATGGGCGAGTTGATAGAGGTCAGCATCTCAGGGGGTTGTCTAACAATAGGTGCATGCTTCTGACAGCGATCACACTTCTTCACATATTCTTTGGCATCAGCCATCATTTCTGGCCAATAGAAGCCTAAACGGGTTATCTTATGAGCCAAGGCCCTGCCCCCCAAGTGTTGCCCACAAATACCTTCATGCACTTCTTCAAGAGCCAAGCGTGCCTCATTGGGCCTGAGACACCTTAAGTAAGGAACCACGAAAGATCTTTTGTACAGAATCCCATCTATCAAAGGGTACCTTAGTGCCTGAACAGCTAACTTCCGTGCTTCAGTTGCATCATTTGGCAACCAACCAGTTTGTATGTGGGCATTAATGGGATCTATCCATGACGTCCCCAGACCTATAGGAGCTATAAGCTTAACATCTATGCTTCGTGTCTTCAAAACACGGAAGTACATACTTCCTGAACTTTCTTCTATCTCGGATGAAGCAAACTTTGATAACGCATCTGCCTTAGCATTTTCCTCCCTTGGAATGTGCTCAACATGGCATTTATTGAATTGGGTCATCACAGCCCTTACTAGGCGGACATACTTAGCCATCGTATCATCCCTTGCCTCAAATTCTCCCTTTACCTGGGATATGATCAGCTTCTAGTCTCCACGGACCTTTAAGTTTTTGACTCTAAGTGTACCAGCTAGGCCAAGGCCAGCTATCAGGGCTTCATATTCTGCCTCGTTGTTTGTGGTTGGGAAGTCTAATTTTATGGCATACTCAATCAAGAACCCATCAGGGCTTTGTAAAACCCTCCACTGGAGTTTATTTTTGATGCTCCATCAAAATAGAGAACCCAATATTTTTTCTCCTTATCATCCTTCTCTTTGTCCCCATTATCGACTTCCTTGTCTTGAGGTATGGTATCTTCCTGCCCCCTGACTTCTTGGTTGGCTATGGTACATTCCACCACGAAGTCAGCTAATGTATGGGCTTTTATTGTTGTCCGTGGCTTGTACTTAATATCGAATTCTCCCAGCTTTATTGCCCACTTTATCAACCTCCCACTAGCCTTGGGACTGTGAATGATATTTCTCAGGAGCTAATTTGTTAGCACCTCAATTTGATGAGCCTGAAAGTAGGGACATAACTTTCTTGAAGCCATCACCAAGGCTAGAGAAAATTTCTCAATAGTTGAATAATTTAACTCAGCACTATGCAGAATTTTGCTGACATAGTATACGGGTTTCTGGATTTTCAATTCCTCCTTAACCAATACAGTGCTCAAAGCACTTTCTGAAATGGCTAAGTACAAGAATAAAACTTCATTCAAAGCTGGCTTGGCCAACAACGGGGCCTGGGCCATATACATCTTTAACTCTTCGAATACCTTCTGGTTTTCCTCATTCCATACAAAGTCCTTAATATTCTTTAGTGATTGGAAGAATGATAAGCACTTGTCTCCTGACTTGGAGATGAATCGTCCCAGCGCAGCAACCCTTCCTGTGAGCTTCTAAACATCCTTGACAGTTTTTGGTGGTTCCATGTCCAGGATTGCCTTTATTTTATCGGGGTTAGCCTCTATCCCTCTCTTGGAGACCATCAATCCCAAAAATTTTCCAGATCCTACTCCGAAAGTACACTTTGTAGGATTCAACATCATTTTGTGGTACCTCAGGACCTCAAAAGCTTCCCTCAAATGGGTTATATGATCAGTCTTTACTAGACTCTTGACTAACATGTCATCAACATAGACTTCCATAGTCTTACCAATAAGATCCTTAAAAATTTTATTTACCAACCTTTGATAGGTGGCTCCTGCATTCTTAAGACCAAATGTCATAACAAGATAATAATAAACACCAAAGTCAGTGATGAATGATACCTTTGGAATGTCATCCTTGTGCATCTTAATCTGATTGTATCCGCTAAATCCATCCATGAAGCTCAGCATCTCATGCCCAGCAGTGGTATCAATCAAAGTATCAATTCTTGGCAACGGAAAACAGTCTTTAGGGCATGCATCACTCAGATCAGTGAAGTCTATACACATCCTCCATTTTCCATTGGCCTTCTTCACCATTACAGGGTTTGCTAACCATTCTGGAAATTTAATCTCCTCAATGAACCCAGCCTCTAAGAGCTTTTCTACTTCTTGTCTTATAGCCTCTTATCTTTCCGGGGCAAAGTTTCTTTTCTTTTGTTTCACTGTCTTCCGGCTTGGGTCCACGTTTAACTTGTGAGTAATCAGCTCCGGGTCTATGCCTGGCATATCAGCTGCTGACCAGGAAAACACATCACTATTTTCTTACAAAAATCTTACCAACTTCCCTCTAAGGGGCTCCTCAAATGTGGCTCCAATGAAAGTCTTCCTCTCAGGATTCTCGGGGTCTAAAGGAATCGAAACCAAGTCTTCCGCTGGCTTTCCTCTCTTCTCACCATTTTCTCGGACATCCATATCTTCAATAGGAAGAACCTGCCCCCCAACTCCATCTGCCCTCAAAGAGGCTACATAACAGCTTCTAGCCATTTTTTGATCTCCTCTCTCTACTCCAATCCCGTTCCGGGTGGGAAACTTCATAACTGAATGGTAGGAAGAAAGGACTGCCTTGAAGGCATGTATCCCTGTTCTTCCCATGATAGCATTATAAGTTGAACTAGCCTTTACCACCACAAAGTCCAACATCTGCGTTGCTTGCCTTGGTTCCTGACCTATGGTGGTTGGTAACTTGATTATCCCTTCCGCAGGACATTCCACTCCCGCAAATCCATATATTGGCATGTCGGTTGGGGTCAATTGGGAGTCGTTATACCCCATCCTTAGAAAGGCGTCATGGAGTAAGATATCCACTGAAGCACCATTATCCACCAGGACCCTCTTGACCGGGCTATTTCCTATTATCGGTGTTATGACCAGCGGGTCGTCATGAGGAAATTTCACACCCTCTAGGTCAGAATCATCAAAAGCTAATATTACTTCTGTCCTAGCCCTCTTTGGGGCTTCTCCAACAATATGCATAACCTCTCTAGTATATGCTTTTATGGAGTTTCTGGACAATCCAGCAGCAGTTGGTCCTCCAAAGATTGTGTTTATCACAGGCCCTCGAGGTCGTGACCCTCCATAAATTGTGTTTATAACCTGTTAGATATATTTGATAATGTCATGGCTAATGTGATTTATGTTTAGTTTTCAGATCTTACTTAAATAGGATAAATCAGTACTTACTGAAAGTCAGGACTTAAGGATATCAGTACTTATATTATCAGGAGATAATCATCAGAAGATGGATATCAGAACTTAAGTACTGAAGGACGTTCAGATAAGGAAGTCAGCTGGTTAAAGGAAAGAAGATCGAGACAAACATAAGAAGAGATATGCATGAAGAAGGAATTTTATGAAGAATAGAATATTTGGAAGAAAAGATATCTGATTGATATATTTTAGGAAGCAGAATTATATTCCATATTAATTAGCGATTATCTTGTAACTGTGTAGTATATAAACACAAACATAGGGTTTACACTAGAAGTGTTATCACAATCGAGAAGATTAATTATTGTAACCCTAGCAGCTCTCGTGATATTTGTTCATCACTGAGAGAGGACAGTTTCATACTGTAACAGAGTTTATTGTTCCAAACCTTAAATTCCTGTTAGCTCTTCCTGAATGCTGGGATTTGAAGGCAACAACAATAAAAGACAACAATAATCTTGATGAAACAACTCTTGATGAAATCTATGGAATGCTCAAGACTCATGAACTTGAGATGGAACAAAGAAGCAAGAGGAAAGGAGGAAAGTCAAGGACAGTTGCTCTTAAGGCTAAAGAAGAATCCCCCAAGGCAGCTACCTCAAGGAAAGACAAGGGTAAAGCTCTCTTCACAAAGTCTGATATTGAGTCATCAAGTTCTGAAAGTGATGATGACTCAGAATCTGAAAGCTTGCCTGAGACGGATGTTGATGAAGAGATGATGAAGCTGTGTACTCTTATGGTGAAAGGGATCACAAAGATTGCATACAGGAAGTTCAGGAAGGGAAAGAAGTTTTCCAGTAAAGGCACAAGTTCTGATAAGAAGAATTTCAGAAAATCTGAGGGAAGAGGAGGAAAGTCTGACAGAGGAGATTATACAAATGTCAAATGCTACAACTGTGGTGAGAAATGCCACATATCTCCTGATTGTAAGAAAGTGAAGAGTGACAAAGGCAATGCTCTTGTCACAAAGAAGAAAAGCTAGATAGACACCTCAGATTCTTAAAGTGAGGAGAACTATGCCTTGATGGCAAATGCTGATAAGGCAAGTGCTGAAAGCAGTTCTGAAGCTGCTGAATTAAAGGTACCTCAAACTACTTATGCCTTTCATACTGATGATATTAATGAGTTGAGAAGATATCTTAAAACCATGTTCATTAGTTATAGAGATCAAACTTTAACATGTGAAAGATTAACTTCTGAAAATCTTGCTTGCAAAAAGAGGAATGATTATTTAGAAAAAGAGTTAGTCATGTTCCATCAAACTCAGAAAGATAGAGATGATGCTTTCTATGTTAGGGATGAAGTGCTTAAAATGAATGAATCTCTAAAAGCTGAGTTAGAAAAAGAAAGAGAGATTATCAGGACTTGGACTAACTCTGGCAGAACAACTCAGAATTTGTTAAGTAGTGAAAACTGGAAAGAGGGCTTAGGTTATGGAGAGGATAAGAATGATAAAGGAACTATAGATGTTAAGCCTATAGTTATTAAACAAAAATCTAAGCTAAAGCCTGTTAAGTTTATAGTTGTAAAGTCTGATAATGAGAAATCAGAAGTTAAAAAGGAATTAACTTCTGACAAACTAAAACATGAAAAATAACTGAAGTAAACGTAGGCTTAATGACTAAGAAGCAGCTTAAGCATAAGCTGAAAGATGTTAAGAATGCAAACAAGGTAAAATCACCTAGGAAAAATAGGAATTGAAAGGAAGGTGTGAATAAAAGCAATGATTATAAGCCTGTTCCTGAAGCTCCTAGGAAAACGTGTCATAACCGTGGAAGTTCTAACCATCTGGCTTCTTTTTGCAGGAAGAATAAGAACATAAACTCCTTACCTTCAAAGTCAGGAGTTAAGAGTCAGTCTGTTAGATATAAGCCACAAAATCCTTGTTTTCATTGTGGTAGTTTATGGCATTCCATTTATACTTGTAAGGAATATCATAGTCTGTACTATGATTATTATCAAATAAAACCTTATTTAAAGAAAGTGACCATTGTTCCTTCTAGTGTAAGTTTTGATTTAAAGTCTGATAGTGTAAATTCTGATAAGAAAAATGTTAACATAAACTCTGATGCAAAATCCGCTGCAAATGTTAACAGACTTAATAAGTCAAAGGATCCAAGCATGTCTGGGTCCTTAAAACTAATCATTAGTGGTCTTTTTGATTGCAGGGCAACATGAAAAACATCCTAGTTCTGGACAGTGGATGTTCAGGACATATGACTGAAAATAAAGCCCTGCTATCAGACTTTGTGCAGAAGGCTGGCCCAAGTGTTTCTTATGGAGATGGCAACATTGGAAAAACATTGGGATATGGCAATATCAATCTTGGAAATGTCATCATTAAAGAAGTAGCTCTGGTCTCAGGACTTAAACACAATCTGCTGAGTGTTAGTTAAATCTGTGACAGAGGTTATCATTTGGATTTCTTTGAAGAACACTGTGAAGTTGTAAGTAAATCTACAGGCAAAGTTGTTCTGAAAGGATACAGGCGTGGTAACATCTATGAAGCCAAGCTTTCAACAAGCACTGATGGTTCTGTAATCTGTCTGATGAGTAGAGCATCAATTGAAGAAAGCTGGAATTGGCACAAGAAACTCTCTCATTTAAACTTCAATAATATAAATGAGTTGGTCAAGAAAGATCTTGTGAGAGGACTGCCAAAGTCAGTATTTGCTCCTGATGGTCTTTGTGATTCTTGTCAGATGGCCAAACAAAGGAAATCTTCATTCAAGAGCAAGACTGAGTCATCAATTCTTGAGCCTTATCACCTACTACATGTTGATCTATTTGGTCCAGTAAATGTCATGTCTATTGCAAAGAAGAAATATGCTATGGTCATAGTGGATGAGTTCACCAGATACACATGGGTGTATTTCTTGCACACAAAAAGTGAAACTGCATCTATCTTGATTGATCATGTCAAGCAACTGGATAAATTGATCAAGGACTCAGTGAAAATAATAAGGAGTGATAATGGTACTGAGTTCAAGAATTTGATAATGGAAGAGTTCTGCAAAAACCATGGAATCAAGCAGGAATTTTCTGCTCCGGGAACTCCACAGCAAAATGGAGTTGTTGAAAGGAAGAATAGAACTCTCATTGAAGCTGCACGTACAATGCTGTTGGATTTTTAACGCAGTAGGGGCATGGCAAAACAATTTTACACATATAAAATCCAAATAAAAGCATACAGATCATGAATAAAAATTCGAGGGATCGAATCTAACCTTTAAAAATAATTCGGAGACAACGATCAGAGATCCTTAGCAGTTGCTCCTCAAGTGTGAAGCACTCCACCGGTATCCACCAAGAAAACGATGTTAAGGAGGAGGAAGGAGGTAGAGAGAATTGGGTTTTCCAAACTTTTTGGGTTTTCAGGTTTGATGTGGGTTAGAATAAAATAGGGTCTATAATAGTGTATTTATAGGCAAAATTTTCAGCTGAAATTTTCCCATAAATATTATTATTATTATCCCATTTATTATTCTCATTAATAATTAAAACACCTTTTAATCATTAATCCTTTTTCTAAACACTTTAGAAATAATTCTCTCTCTTGATTTAATTTCCAAAAATTAAATCCTTTAATTAATAATATTAAGAACTTTTCTTAATTAATTTATAATCAATTAAATCTCATTTAATATTATTATTAAATCTCACATACACCTGATTGTATTCATAATATTACTATTAAGGTTATGAAACAATTTCACTATACTAGGTTGTCTAACAAATGCCTTATGTTTATTTAAGTTCACCTAAATCTATCATCGCATGATAAAATAAGCATATATCACATATATAAACATGAATAAACATCAAGGTAGGCATGTTACATCATCTAGCATATTGGTCTAAGCATTATACATCTCTATGTATCACATGAAGCATTTAAAAGCAATTAAAACAATCAAAAACAGCTTTAAAACACTTCATGGAAATATAAACAGTTCAAAACTTTTATATAAACTAAAATTGATGACTCCATTAGATCCGTCTCGGAAAAACGAATCCAACGGTATATTGCACGCCCAAAACGGAGTTACGAAACTCCCAGAAAATCAATTTTAAAATCAACAGAAGGGCTGTAACGCATTACAGGAACGCGTTACAGTACCTGTAACGCATTCCGGTGATGCGTTACACCCCTTTTCAGCCATTAAAGGTGTGTAACGCATTACTTGAATGCGCCACAGGTGTGTAACGCATTCCCGGAATGCGTTACACACCTATTTTTTTTTCAGCCGCCGTTTATTCCTTCTCGAACTCCATGGAAGTCAGACCTGACAGCCTGTTCTTTCTTCTTTTCCGTGTCTCACACCACAGCAGACAAAACAGCAGCAGATATATACTTACATACAATCAATTTATATATATATGATTTATTTAATTACGAATTTAATTGATACAACTTCAAAAATTTATAATAAAAAATCTATACATCACAAAATTATGAAAAAAATACCCAGACGATCTACAACACTTGTAGAACCCAGATGAACATTCAAAATTATTATGAGAAACGATTTCTCATCAGACAAAATTAATCCATAATATAACTTGTAAAAATCATAATTAATTCATACAAGCACATAAAATTCTGAAATTTTTACCACAGATCTATATGCATACAACCTGGCTCTGATACCATTGTTGGATTTTTAACGCAGCGGGGGCATGGCAAAACACTTTTATACATATAAAATCCAAATAAAAGCATACAGATCATGAATAAAAATTCGAGGGATCGAATCTAACCTTTAAAAATAATTCGGAGACAACGATCAGAGATCCTTAGCAGTTGCTCCTCAAGTGTGAAGCACTCCACCGGTATGCACCAAGAAAACGATGTTAAGGAGGAGGAAGGAGGTGGAGAGAATTGGGTTTTCCAAACTTTTTGGGTTTTCGGGTTTGATGTGGGTTAGAATAAAATAGGGTCTATAATAGTGTATTTATAGGCAAAATTTTCAGCTGAAATTTTCCCATAAATATTATTATTATTATCCCATTTATTATTCTCATTAATAATTAAAACACCTTTTAATCATTAATCCTTTTTCTAAACACTTTAGAAATGATTCTCTCTCTTGATTTAATTTCCAAAAATTAAATCCTTTAATTAATAATATTAAGAACTTTTCTTACTTAATTTATAATCAATTAAATCTCATTTAATCAATTATTAAATTTGCCAATTAATTATTTATTTCATAAATAAATAATTATTAGCCATTATTAATTAATTCCTCCACCATTAAATCATTCTCTTTTTATGGTGTGACCCTGTAGGTTCAATATTAAGCCGGTAGTAGAAATAAATAATAATAAAACTATTTTATCATTATTTATATAAATTCTTTAATTTATTAAATATGATTAATTAATTAATCACATTTATTTTACGTCGTGAGGGATACTTCTCAGCATATCACGACTATCCGGATAATATGAATTCACTGCTTAGAATACCAAGAACCTATTCAGTGAATAGTTACCGTACAATAAACTCCTTCTACCCTACAATGTCCCGATTAAATACAAGGCATGGATCTCGTGTCAAGCCTATCTAATTCAATCACTTGCTTACCATTTACTATGTGTAGTTCTATGCAAATTAGAAACTCCTTTCTAATTTCATTCACTCTAGCCAGAGATTCCTGAACTAGCATAAGTGGATCAGCCTTGAACATTCGCTTCCTTCACTGGAAGGGGTAGATCCTTTATTGATCATACACTATCTTCGTGTACAAATTCCTATACCCAGAAGAGCCCTAATAATTATCCCTAGAGACTAAGAACTAAACCAAAGCATAGTTCAGTGTACACAAGATGACTATGATGACCTCAAGTCTAAGGATACTTGTACAACTATCACTATATGAACAACTGCTGACATGTGAGTGAACTCCATCAGTTGTTCAGCTGTGCGAGTCATGTTCAGTGAACTTATTCCATAATAAGCACCTACATACTAGCTATAGTGTCACCACACAAATGTCTATGAGAACAGACATCCTTCATAATGAAGCAAGCATAGTATGTACCGATCTTTGCGGATTATTAATTACCAGTTAGTAATCCTATGACCAGGAACTATTTAAGTTTAGAGTTATCATCTTTTTAGGTCTCACTATTGTGATCTCATCATAATCCATAAAAAGCTTTACTCTAAACTATGGTATATCTTATTTAAACACTTAAATAGATAAAGCCCGTAATAAAAACAAAACAAGTCTTTATTAATATCAATGAAATCTAAACAGATTACATAAAAGTTATTCCTAAATCCTAATACACGATTGGACTTAGGACATATTCCTTTCAATCTCCCACTTGTACTAAAGCCAATCACTCTGGTATCTAATACCCATCTTGTCTTTATGATGATCAAAGTGACTTTCATAAAGTAGCTTTGTAAGTGGGTCTGCTATGTTGTTATGTGTGTCAACTCTAATTCAATATAATACAAGAAATGTTACCGCGCTCCCACTAACCCTTTTGTAGACGCATGGTTCATTTTCGTTTTTTGATAAAATCAAACTCTTTGATTGTCTCATCAAAATGAATGTTCCATCTTTTGAGAAGCCTGCTTTAAACCACATATAGTTCGCAGCAGCTTACACACTAGGTTTTTATTTCTCTTGGAAAGAAAACCATCTGGCTAATTGCCAGATCTCATAGTCGTTGTAAGCAGCATTCGCAAGCAAAATCCGAACTGATTTTAACAGGGCTACAGGTAAAAGGTTTCATCAAAGTCAATCCATTGCCTTTGTTTGAATTCTTTTGCCACAAGCCTGGCCTTAAAGGTCTCCACCTGGCCATCTGCTCTAATCATTCTTTTGTATCCAGTATACATAGATTTCTTTCCGGATTTCATGGCACTATGCCATTTCTCTAAGTCAACACTACTCATAGCCTCATTATAGGTCACAGGGTCGTCATCATCAATGATCGACAGCTCATTGTCATTCTCAATGACAAGGCCATAATACCTCTAAGGTTGGCGAGACACTCTCCCTGATCTATGAATGGGCTGTTCCACAAAAGGTTGTTCAGTCAGAACAGGTGTTTCCACTTGATCCGTAGTAGTTTATGCTTCTTGAACTTCATCAAGTTCAATTTTGCTCCCACTGTTTCCTTCAAGGATAAACTCCTTTTCCAAGAAGGTAGCATGTCTGGAGACAAACACCCGATGATCGGTGTAAAAGTAATACCCTAAAGTCTCTTTAGGATATCCCACAAAACTACATCTTATGGATCGATATTCCAGCTTATTTGGGTCAACTTACTTGACATAAGCTGGACATCCCCAAATCTTAACGTGTTTAAGACTCGGTTTCCTTTCTTTCCATATCTCATACGGAGTTTGAGGAACAGATTTGGAAAGCACCTTATTCAGTAAATATGCTGAGGTTTCCAATGCATAACCCCATAGGAATACTGGAAGATTTGCATAGCTCATCATGGACCGAACTATGTCTAACAAAGTTCGATTTCTCCTTTCAGATACCAATCTGGAGGCGTCCACTGGGAGACTATACCATTTACTTTGAGATAATCTAGAAATATTCCATTAAAGTATTCACCACCTCGATCTGATCGAAGAGTTATAATACTATGTTTGGTTGTTTCTCCACTTCATACTTATACTCTTTGAACTTTTCAAAGGCCTCAGACTTGTGTTTCATCAAACACATATCCGAATCCAGATCTATCATCTATGAAAGTAATGAAGTATGAAAATCCACCCATGGCTTGCGTAGACATTGGTCCACATACATCTGTGTGTACCATTCCTAGCAAATTTGCAGCCCTCTCTCCATGTCTACTAAATGGAGACTGCAGTGCCACAATGAAGTGAGATTTTCATCATCCCTTTTCTTTTATTAGTTTGTTCAATCTGAAGTAAATTATGTCACATATATACAGATCATTATTTAAAGCACCACGTCCATAAAGAATATTATCTCTAAGAATAGAACATTCATTATTCTCAATAATAAATGAAAATCCAGCCAAGTCTAACATGGGAATAATATTCCTCACAATCGAGGGAACACAATAACACTTATTTAAAACAATAGTCTTGCCCGTAGGCATATGTAAATGAAATGATTCTACATCTTCAGCAGCAACTCTTGCTCCATTTCCATCAGTAGAATCACCTCCTCTTCCTCAAGAGTCCTACTTCTCCTTGGTCCCTGCAACAAATTGCAGATATGAGAACCACAGGCGGTATCTAGTACCCAAGTAGAAATTTGATTTAATGACATATTCACTTCTATCATGAACATACCTGAATCAGAAGCGGTAGTCTCACTACCCTTCTTCTTCTTCAATTCTGCAAGGTAAACCTTGCAGTTACTCTTCCAATGCCCCACCTTGTTACAGTGAAAGCAAACAACTTTGCTCTTGGGGTCTTCAGCTTTTGGTGGAACCGGCGTTTTTTTCACCTACTTTCTTCTTCTTGGAAGAGTTCCTCTTCCTTTTCTTAGGATTGGAACCTTCACCAATTAGAAGAACAGAACTCTTCTTAGGGGAAAAATTCGATTTCGCAGTCTTCAACATGTTGTGGAGTTCAGGCAGGCTGACATCCAACTTATTCATGTGAAAGTTCACAACAAACTGCGAGAACGAACTCGGAAGTGATTGCAAGACCAAGTCTTGGCTCAGCTCCCCATCCATGGCAAAACCAAGTTGTCCAAGACGTTCAATCAAATTTATCATCTTAAGTACATGGTCATTCACAGATGATCCCTCAGACATCCTACAACCGAACAACTCCTTCGATATCTCATATCGAGCTGTCCTCCCCGCCACATCATACAACTCTTGTAGATGCATTAGGATAGTGTGAGCATCCATATGCTCATGTTGCTTCTGTAGCTCAATGTTCATGAAAGCTAGCATGATGCATTGAGCAACATTTGCATCATCTATCCACTTACGATACACAACATGTTCATCATTATGTGCATCACTAGCAGGTTCAGTAGGCTTAGGTGAGTCAATCACGTATTCCAGCTTCTCAATCCTGAGAACAATTCTCAAGTTTCGAAGCCAGTCAGCATAATTAGGACCAGACAATTTGTGAGCATCCAGTATGCTCCTAAGTGATAGTGCAGAAGACATAACGTACAAAGTAAATCTGTAAATGATAAACACATAACAACACTTAGCAAATATTCGATTTCATTTCAAAACACTATATGAATCGGGTCTTTATTCATAAGTGGCTCCCACTAGTTTACCTAATTTATTCAACCCCCTACATGAAAAATTAAGCATTCATAATGCTAGTGGGAATAGGGATCCTACATTCCATTACACAACCCCGGCTGTGGCACGAAACGCCATGTAATGTTCAATAGGCAGACAACTCTTGTCAATTACATCTAATGTTATTCCCTAATCAAACTTTAGCCTCTTGCATAATTGAGACACGGCTGTGGTACGACAAACTCAATATTCTAAGTCAAGCCTAACCCAATATTCCGTACAATTAAATCAGTCCCCAAAGGCCCACGGCTGTGGCACGTAACGACCTTTAGATTCTTATTCAATGTACACATCTCTATGTAATAGACAAGTATTTCTTATTTCGAAATCAAAGCCCTCGGTTGTGGCACGAAACGACAATGATTCAAAAATAAGAACTACTTTCTACCATGTTGGAAGGCTATGACCGACACAAGCCCGTTGTGTCATTGGCCAATTACTACTTGATATTATTTAATTTTAGAGGGATTATATTACGTTACAATCATAATCATATTATAAAGAGATTCTTCCTTTTAAATTAAATATTTCAAATCAATAATCAATAATCAGATGATTCCCAGATCGGGTGGAGCATTGTCAAGAGACGTCACTTAATAACCCTTTCTTACAGATAGAAATCTGTTGTTGACAGAATCATCCTTTCTCTCATATCGAAAATTCATATTCAATTACGTGTTTCATAAACACAAGAATCTCATGATTGTATTCATAATATTATTATTAAGGTTATGAAACAATTTCACTATACTAGGTAGTCTAACAAACGCCTTATGTTTATTTAAGTTCACCTAAATCTATCATCACATGATAAAATAAGCATATATCACATATATAAACATGAATAAACATCAAGGTAGGCATGTTACATCATCTAGCATATTGGTCTAAGCATTATACATCTCTATGTATCACATGAAGCATTTAAAAGCAAATAAAACAGTCAAAAACAGCTTTAAAACACTTCATGGAAATATAAACAGTTCAAAACTTTTATATTAACTAAAATTGATGACTCTATTAGATCTGTCTCGGAAAAACGAATCCAACGGTATATTGCACGCCCAAAACGGAGTTACGAAACTCCCAGAAAATCAATTTTAAAATCAACAGAAGGGCTGTAACGCATTACAGGAACGCGTTACAGTACCTGTAACGCATTCCGGTGATGCGTTACCCCTTTTCAGCCATTAAAGGTGTGTAACGCATTACTTGAATGCGCCACAGGTGTGTAACGCATTCCCGGAATGCGTTACACACCTATTTTTTTTTAGCCGCCGTTTATTCCTTCTCGAACTTCGTGGAAGTCAAACCTGACAGCCTGTTCTTTCTTCTTTTCCGTGTCTCACACCAAAGCAGACAAAACAGCAGCAGATATATACTTACATACAATCAATTTATATATATATGATTTATTTAATTACGAATTTAATTGATACAACTTCAAAAATTCATAATAAAAAATCTATACATCACAAAATTATGAAAAAAATACCCAGACGATCTACAACACTTGTAGAACCCAGATGAACATTCAAAATTATTATGAGAAACGATTTCTCATCAGACAAAATTAATCCATAATATAACTTGTAAAAATCATAATTAATTCATACAAGCACATAAAATTCTGAAATTTTTACCACAGATCTATATGCATACAACCTGGCTCTAATACCATTGTTGGATTTTTAACGCAGCAGGGGTATGGCAAAACACTTTTACACATATAAAATCCAAATAAAGCATACAGATCATGAATAAAAATTCGAGGGATCGAATCTAACCTTTAAAAATAATTCAGAGACAACGATCAGAGATCCTTAGCAGTTGCTCCTCAAGTGTAAAGCACTTCACCGGTATCCACCAAGAAAACGATGTTAAGGAGGAGGAAGGAGGTGGAGAGAATTGGGTTTTCCAAACTTTTTGGGTTTTCGGGTTTGATGTGGGTTAGAATAAAATAGGGTCTATAATAGTGTATTTATAGACAAAATTTTC
This sequence comes from Apium graveolens, assembly GCF_009905375.1. NCBI lineage: Eukaryota > Viridiplantae > Streptophyta > Magnoliopsida > Apiales > Apiaceae > Apium > Apium graveolens. The sequence continues at coordinate 6,192 of NW_027417254.1, read as the reverse complement.
AGCTAAAATTTTCCTATAAATATTATTATTATTATCCCATTTATTATTCTCATTAATAATTAAAACACCTTTTAATCATTAATCCTTTTTTTAAACACTTTATAAATAATTCTCTCTCTTGATTTAATTTCCAAAAATTAAATCCTTTAATTAATAATATTAAGAACTTTTCTTAATTAATTTATAATCAATTAAATCTCATTTAATCAATTATTAAATTTGCCAATTAATTATTTATTTCATAAATAAATAATTATTAGCCATTATTAATTAATTCCTCCACCATTAAATCATTCTCTTTTAATGGTGTGACTCTGTAGGTTCAATATTAAGCCGGTAGTAGAAATAAAAAATAATAAAACTATTTTATCATTATTTATATAAATTCTCTAATTTATTAAATATAATTAATTAATTAATCACATTTATTCTACATCGTGAGGGATACTTCTCAGCATATCGCGACTATCCGGATAATATGAATTCACTGCTTAGAATACCAAGAACCTATTCAGTGAATAGTTACCGTACAATAAACTCCTTCTACCCTATAATGTCCCGATTAAATACAAGGCATGGATCTCGTGTCAAGCCTATCTAATTCAATCACTTGCTTACCATTTACTATGCGTAGTTCTATGCAAATTAGAAACTCCTTTCTAATTTCATTCACTCTGGCCAGAGATTCCTGAACTAGCATAAGTGGATCAGCCTTGAACATTCGCTTCCTTCACTGGAAGCAGTAGATCCTTTATTGATCATACACTATCTTCATGTACAAATTCCTATACCCAGAAGAGCCCTAATAATTGTCCCTGGAGACTAAGAACTAAACCAAAGCATAGTTCAGTGTACACAAGATGACTATGATGACCTCAAGTCTAAGGATACTTGTACAACTATCACTATGTGAACAACTGCTGACACGTGAGTGAACTCCATCAGTTGTTCAGCTGTGCGAGTCATGTTCAGTGAACTTATTCCATAATAAGCACCTACATACTAGCTATAGTGTCACCACACAAATGTCTATGAGAACAGACATCCTTCATAATGAAGCAAGCATAGTATGTACTGATATTTGTGGATTATTAATTACCAGTTAGTAATCCTATGACCAGGAACTATTTAAGTTTAGAGTTATCATCTTTTTAGGTCTCACTATTATGATCTCATCATAATCCATAAAAAGCTTTACTCTAAACTATGGTATATCTTATTTAAACACTTAAATAGATAAAGCCCGTAATAAAAACAAAACAAGTCTTTATTAATATCAATGAAATCAAAATAGATTACATAAAAGTTATTCCTAAATCCTAATACACGATTGGACTTAGGACATATTCCTTTCAAATGCTTGATGAAGCAAAGCTTCCAACCTATTTCTGGGCTGAAGCTGTGCAGACCGCTTATTTTACTCAGAATGCAACACTCATTAACAAGCAAGGAAAGACACCATATGAGATGGTGAAGCAAAATAAGCCAAATCTGAAGTATTTTCATGTATTTGGATGCAAGTGTTTTGTTCTTAAGACTCATCCTGAACAGCTATCCAAATTTGATCTAAAAGCTGATGAAGGAATCTTTGTTGGATACCCAATTTCCACAAAAGCCTTCAGAGTCTATAACTTGAGAACAAGAGTGGTCATGGAATCTATCATTGTCTCTTTTGATGATAAGAAGATTACTGGACTTGAAGATTTTATTGATCATGATCAGCTGAGATTTGAAAATGAAGACTCAAATTCTGATACTGAAAATCCTGATAATCTAAATCCTGATACTGCAAACTCTGATGGATTAAACTCTGATGTTATTAAAATTATGGTGACTACGCCAAAGGAAGATGCACCTATGGACGGGGAGCATACTCAAGATATAACCACATCTCAAGAAGCATCAGAACATACATCTGGCTCTTCAAGTTCTGATTCGTCAAGTTCTGATTCGTCAAGTTCTGATAAGCCAAGTTCTGATAGTTCTAAAAATCTAAATTCTGAAGAATCCAACTCAGAGAGCATAGTTTCAGGGGGAGCATCAGAAAATGTTAATGAAGACAACATGGATCATGGGGGAGCATCCAGTTTAGAGAAAATCTTCCATCTGCAAGGAAGTGGACTAAATCACATACACCTGATTTGATAATTGGAAATCCTGATGCAGGGGTCAGAACTAGAATAGCTACTTCAAGTGAATGTCTTTACAATTCTTTTCTTTCTCATACTGAGCCAAAGAAAGAGGAAGAAGCTCTTCAAGATGCTGATTGGGTGCAAGCAATGCAGGAAGAGTTAAATGAATTTGAAAGAAACAAAGTCTGGACCCTAGTGCCAAGACCAAAGAACAGATCTGTTGTTGGTACACAATGGGTATTCAGAAACAAAACTGATAGTGATGGCATAATTACAAGGAATAAGACAAGGCTGGTTGCAAAAGGATATTCTCAACAGGAGGGAATCGATTATGATGAAACATTTGCACCAGTTGTTAGATTGGAAGCCATAAGGATATTTTTGGCATATGCTGCTCACAAAAAGTTTACTGTCTTTCAAATGGATGTGAAAAGTGCTTTTCTCAATGGAGAATTGGAGGAAGAAGTATATGTCGAACAACCTCCAGGCTTTGTAGATTCCAAATATCCAGATTATGTCTACAGGCTTGATAAAGCACTTTATGGACTTAAGCAAGCTCCAAGAGCATGGTATGAGACTTTAGCTCAGTTTCTTCTGGAAAGTGGATTTAACAGAGGAACTATAGACAAAACACTGTTCTACCTCAACCATGGAAAGGACTTACTTTTGGTCCAGATTTATGTTGATGATATCATCTTTGGTTCTAGAAATGACAGACTCTGCAAGAAGTTTGCCAAACTGATGCAGTCAAGGTATCAAATGAGTATGATGGGGGAACTTAGCTATTTTCTGGGCCTTCAAGTCAAGCAGAATGAAGAAGGCACTTTTATTTGTCAAACTAAGTACACCAGAAATTTGCTGAACAAATTTGGAATGCAAGATTGTTCAAGTGCATCCACTCCCATGGCCACTGCAACAAAACTGGACAAGGATACTGGTAAATCAGTAGATATTACTGATTACAGAGGTATGATTGGCTCACAACTCTATCTAACTGCTAGTAGACCTGATATCATGTATGCTACCTATCTTTTGCAAGATTTCAAGTAGATCCAAGAGAACCTCACTTAACAGCTATGAAAAGAATTTTCAAGTATCTTAAGGGAACAGCTGATCTGGGATTATGGTATCCTAGAGAATCAGATTTTAAACTAATAGGTTACTCAGATGCAGATTTTGCAGGTTGCAAAATTGACAGGAAAAGCACAAGTGGAAGCTGCCAATTTCTTGGAGGCTTATTGGTTTCTTGGTTTAGCAAGAAACAAAAGTCAATTTTCATATCAACTGCAGAAGCAGAGTATATTGTTGCAGGAAGCTATTGTGCACAGATTCTTTGGATGAAGAATCAGTTACTGGATTATGGGTTAACATATTTCAAAATCCCTATTTACTGTGATAATCAAAGTGCTATTGCTATGACAGGTAATCCAGTTCAACACTCAATGACAAAGCACATCAGCATCAGGTACCACTTCATAAGGGAACAGGTGGATGAAGGTACTGTGGAATTGCACTTTGTTCCAACAGATCAACAACTAGCAGATATCTTCACAAAACCACTGTGTGAAGCTACTTTTACAAGATTGGTAAATGAACTTGGAATGGTTTCAGGTTCTTTCTTTAAATCTGCTTAGTTTTGTTCTGATGCATCAGACTTTATGATCAGTATTTAAAGAAATTACTCTCTTTGTGTATTCTGTGATTAATTGAAAATTTCTTAAGTACTGACTGGTGTCTGATTTGACTTTCTAAACTCTGATACTGATATGTTTGTTTAAGTAACTATTTTATCCTATGAAGATACCTGTGTTAGATGCTGACCTAGTAGTCTTCAATAAACTAGAAATCCCATATTTTAAGTAATTATTTCTGTGGAAATCTACTGACACAAGCAAATTCTGATATTGAACTTAGTTGAGTTTACTTTGTCTATCTTCTTACTAAGTCACAAACTAGAATAATTCTTCTCATCTGTTAAGTTTTGATGCTAGTAAATCTGTTGAATGTACTAAGTCCTGATACACCTTACTTATCAAAAGAAAAAGAAAAAGAATCAAGGAATTAATATCAGGTACTCCTTTGGGATCTAGAGTAAAAATGTGGAAGGGAAGACCCAAGTGCATTGTTGGTATTAAGTAATATGCATTAGAAAAGCAAATACATATTTTCTTGGTGACTTTTCACACTCTATGATTACTGGAGAAATACTCTGATAATAGCATAAATTCTGACAAGCAGTCGTGACTCACTTACACTGAGAAGCCACTGTCATATGGAATTTAAAAAGATGCACAAAATTAGCACAAAACAGTTGAGGTGGACTCAAGCATGAACTCATTCAATAGTAGGTTTCAGAATAATGACAGATTTTTAGTAAAGTTATGCCTTATTTCTAAGATGTACTGAAGTGAATCAGACTTTACTCTTTGTCTGGTATTTAGCTTAATGCAAACACTCAACACTCCATATGAATGATGAAAATTACTGTGGTGATCTATGTTATTTTAGATGAACAGTTTATGTGTCACATTACATATTCTCTGAGGATAAGTTTTCTTGAACGTTCTAATGATTAAGTTTTGAAGAATTTATATCAGAATTTGTGTGAAGAATTACAAAGATAGGCATTCATTTTTCGAGTCAAGAAATCATGTTCTGATAACTGTTAAGTTCTGATATAAGTCTAAGTTCTGATATTAAATTCTAATCCTTTACTTGACTTATTTTTGGATAAAATCTAAAAACAGTCTCATTTTAAATCAAAATATGTTGGGGCGGAATATTAACAGTCAATCTACTTAGGGATAGTGGTACACGTACTTGCACAGTAATTTTACTTGTTTATTGTGCGCATTAAACCTAGTTTTACCTTTCCAATGACTGTTTTTCGTCTTCCAAGTCTAGGGAGACGAGGTAGAATTAATTCTACCTGTCAGCATTAAAATTCCTTGCATCTCCTGAAATTCTCTTGCCTATATAAACAAACACTTCGCAACAGCCTACACATCAATTCTTCTCTCACAAACTCACCTTCATTTTATTCATACAAACAAAACCATGGTCAACTACAACATGTTTTTGAACTATGAAACATTCAACATGGAGCTGAGCTGTGAAGCCTGGCAGCAGGAATGGCACGTCACTGTCATTCCTGATGAGATTTGGGACTCAATTCCCCAGGAGGTTCTCACCCACCTCCTATTCTTTTACATGGACTACCATCGCCATTTGGAGCGATTGGAGAGGGAAAGGCTGGAAGCTCTCCTCCAGCAAGAGCTAATCATCAGACTCGCTATTCTTTTTGTAAAGAGTAGGAAGAAGAAATAATTTATTTTCTTCTTCCTGTTTTTCTTCATCGTCAGCCTTGCCCTGCTTCTTGAGCTAGGACAAAGGCTGTTGATGTTAGGTTTAGAAGCTTAGGACAATCTTGTAAAGTTCTGATGTAATTTAAATTTCATGAATGTATTCTCTTAATATATTAATGGAATTTCTACTTTTACAAGTTTTTGTCTCTGAGATGTTTGTAATTTAAATGTACTGATAAAACTTGATAAATCCATATTCTGATGACCCTTTCATTTTAATTTAAACTAAGTTCTGATCTTACAATATCAGTACTTATTTACTTGATTTAATTTTGGTGATTCTCATATTTGAATTTTCTTCTCAGAATATTGGTTTGTAGTGAAAATAATTGAATAAGTGGGAACAGTTTCAATTTTGAATTAAACTGATTTACCCGCGATTAATGGAATTACTGGGTAAGTGGAACGGTTTTTCCTTGAAAAACTGCAAGTGGGTAAGTAATAATTACTGTTTTCTCGTGCCCATTAACTATTCATTATTACTGCATGTCTGACAGGTGTCCACGGTTATATTTTTTTTTCAAGTATAAGTAAGACAGAGAAAAGATTTTCCAATCTTTTATTACTTTACACTTATCTCTCTTCTCTTGCTTTTACTCTCTTTCATCTCCTGACGTTGGTTTTTCATACAACATTTTCTCAAACACTAACAGGCAACTCGTATGTTTTGATTTCTCTCATGGCACGTAAGGATT